>NC_142519.1:14624675-14842175 GCF_964205215.1 Stylophora pistillata
GTGATGCTTTAATGTGACAGCGTGATGCTGTTAGTGAGCTTCTATGCGCTAGCTGATGTTTGGCTGTGTAGCCGCGTGATGCGGTTCCAGTCAATACCCACTAATTGACCCTTGCTCACCATAGAGTCTCCTGTAGCTCAGTGGTTAGAGCATCCGACTAGATCACGGAGGGTCGTGGGTTCAAATCCCATCTGGAAACTCGATTTTTAAAAATTGTTTATTTCATCTTTATACGCTCACTTTGGAGGATGGTTGGCTGCATGTGATGCTTTAATGCATGTGATGCTTTAATGTGACAGTGTGATGCTGTTAGTGAGCTTCTATGCGCTAGCTGATGTTTGGCTGTGTAGCCGCGTGATGCGGTTCCAGTCAATACCCACTAATTGACCCTTGCTCACCATAGAGTCTCCTGTAGCTCAGTGGTTAGAGCATCCGACTAGATCACGGAGGGTCGTAGGTTCAAATCCCATCTGGAAACTCGATTTTTAAAAAAAAAATTGTTTATTTCATCTTTATAATATTCTTATTTGTTGATTAATTTACTTTAATTTTCTTAAATTCATTATTTTTCGGTCATTCCGGGAATTCCGAGTGTTCCAAGTATTCCGGTTCCGGTTCCAAATTCTGGCATTCCATATTTTCCAAGCTACCGACGATAGACAGTAGACAGTAGAAGATGGAATTTGGGACGGAACTCAAAATCTTCACGGAATCGGGTCAACGTCACATAGATCTTTCTTTACGTGGCGTTACGATATGAAATTGAAAATTGTCACGAGGGAGCTGAGATTAAAGTTAAGTTTTTGTTTTCCTTACCTTTTCCTTTGCCAACTACAAACTTTTTTTTTTTTTTTTTTTTTTTTACCGATGAATTTTTGGATTTTGCGAAGTGACCTTTCCGTGGTTCACCTTTTCAGTATAATCCATCCTACTGTGAACAGCGTTAGCCCTTCGTCGCTCTGACGAAGGGCTAACGCTCGAAACGTCAGCTCTTTTATTCGTTAAGGTGGCCAACGACGCCAACGACTGTGGTGCTACCGACGCAGCACCACAGTTTCTTTAGAAACTTTTAGCGTCTACTGTGAACAGCTTTTCCAACCGTCTATCGCGGCAACATGAGGACAACGTATAACTGATTTTCTTTAAATTACAATGAAGAACATTTAAAAACACTTCGTCGGGATTTCAAGTTTTAGTCGCTGCCATTCCCAAAAGAGCTTCTCCGTTGATTCGAAGATAAAACAGTGGGCTTAACTACCTGACAACGGCCGAGACCTTTTGTAAAAAATCATTCCGCAATGCGTACATGTGTGGCTTTCGAAATTGAGCTGCTTTCAGTGTCTGGTGTCCTCTTGAGTTTCTGTTAGAAGAGCTAATATCTGATGGATGTTACTAAAACTAGTAACGGGGAACGGAGAACGGCGAACGGGGAACGGGTGTACAGCGGTAACCCACCTGAGAATTCAAAATGGCGGAGTAAACGATGTTTACAAACACTTATTTTATCGCTAGATCGCCGCTTGCAGCGAAATTAGACGACTCGCTTTTATTTAACTATTGCCCAGGCGAAGCCACGAAGCCTAGTATTCCGAGGCGAGAATTCGAAGTCAACGTTTCCGTAATGGCTGCCACCATTTGTTCTGACGTCTCTCTTTGTTTTTCCTTCCTGAAATCTGTATCTTTTGGCAGAGTTTGGGTATGTTGGTTGTTTGCATTGCTCAACAGCATTTTTTGCAGATAAGTAGCAAGGAGGTAATATCTTAGATTAACAGAAATGAGCTAGGAAACGTAATAACCAGCTAGTTATTAAAATTATTACATGCAGATATCTGCTTACCCTACCGCAAAATAACATCAGGAACATATCTTTGTATCGACCCATAAACTTCCATGTAAACAATAGAGAAATCAAACATTGACAGAACTTGGAGGTAAACTTCATTACCTTGTAGTAGAATTACTCTATCAATATAAGAATAAATGCCGCGAGCTTGTAGTTCTGAGTTGACTGTTCAAATGTTGTGCATGGATTGTAAGATACTCACCTCTCCGAGGATTTAATTTCTATGCAACCTGCAATGTGTATCAGACAAAATCTAAATTTATGAGGCACTCAATATTTCAAAGTAAAATCCTTCAATAAAACCTACACTTAACGTCCATGCTTTTTGCTCCGACGATCGCTTTCGAAGAACGCGTGCTCAAAACTAGTTGCCAGACCCTTTTAGTTCCCTTTACTCCACCATTTTGAGTTCTCAGGCGGGTTACCACTGTACACCCGTTCGCCGTTCGCCGTTCGCCGTTCGCCGTTCGCCGTTCGCCGTTCGCCGTTCGCCGTTCGCCGTTCGCCGTTCGCCGTTCGCCGTTCGCCGTTCGCCGTTCGCCGTTCGCCGTTCGCCGTTCTCCGTTCCCCGTTCCCCGTTCCCCGTTCGCCGTTCGCCGTTCGCCGTTCGCCGTTCCCCGTTCCCCGTTCGCCGTTCCCCGTTCGCCGTTCCCCGTTCCCCGTTCCCCGTTCCCCGTTCCCCGTTCCCCGTTCGCCGTTCCCCGTTCCCCGTTCCCCGTTCTCCGTTCTCCGTTCCCCGTTCCCCGTTCCCCGTTCCCCGCTCCCCGTTCCCCGTTCCCCGTTCCCCGTTCCCCGTTCCCCGTTCCCCGTTCCCCGTTCTCCCTTACCAGTTCTAGTAACATCCATATCGGATTACGGTTAGATAGTTTTCAATATTGTTCCTGTTCATCAAGATAACTAGCAAGATAACTAGCATACAATGAAATGTTCATTTTCAAGATGAGGGTTAACGGGTTAATGGCCAAAATTATGGAGGTCTCATTTTGACCGCAAAGGTTGCATATAGAACCTGAGGATTTTAGGAACTAAAAAAACCTCAGCATCATCTCCCATAGTGGCCTGATAGATTCAGTCATGATTTTGTTTACGTAACAAAGTGGAATTGATTTTTGAATTTTGTAGATTGTCTTTTCCGAGGCAAGTGATGTGAAATTAACTCTAAGGAAGCATTCCATATGAATATTTTTGGCATTTTGTGTACCAGTACACGAGGACAAAACCTTGAGAAATATTCGGGAAATAATGTAATCTACACTAGAAGCCACAGGGAGCTTGATTTGGTTTGAATGTATGACTAATTTTCAACAATACATACATGTAAAATAACACAATGCTAAACGTAGGTTTCTATAGTACATTAGGGCACAAAGTTCTATTTTCAGTTGGTTGAGAGCAAAATATTTACTCTAATTATTGTATCTGGGTTTTGTGGGACTGTATTTTCAATAAAGAACACAGAAAAATTTAGTTGAGGTAGGCGGATATGGGGTTGCAAATGGAAGAATTTAGGGAAAAAGATAGGTGCATAACAAGATCAGAGCACAAGCAATATTTTAATGAAGCATATGCTGAGTAGTACTCTGAAGTAACATTACATTAACATTGCTAATAATTGTTAACCCAATAAGATTTATAATTTGACCTGGAGGTTTTTTTTAGAGAAAGTTCAATAGAGATAGAGTGTCACCATAATAAATTTCAGGAACAGTAATCAGAGACATAACTTAAACACAACAGAGTTACAGGCAAGTGGTATCATGCCATGATCAGAATCCTTTAAGGTTTCTCATTATTGAAATTGTAACTCAGTTCATGCCAGTGTGTTTCCCAAATTCAAGCTAAGTGGATCAATGACATGATTAGGTAAACTTGACATCATCATGTAAATGGTCAACTCGACATGCTATCAAAATTTGTCCTGAAATCTTACTCAGGAACGCAATTTTGTTAGTATATATAAAAAATATCCAAACTTTTGTTTATTTTGGTCAGCTACTGCGTTTATCAATCAGCACAACCTACTTCGTGTAAATCTGATTGGTTTCTAGTGTGATCTATTGTTGCTGAGTCTAGTTCACATTTGTACTTGAGTTTTGCACTAGTGATGCATGAAAAAGGCACCTAGCTATTTTCAGCCAATCAAGAGTGTAATTTTTCATGCATATCAGTGCTGTGATGAGTTAACCAGAACCATTTGAAATATTCAGTTTTCCTGTCATGCAATCTACGTTTTGTTTTTCCAGTGTAAAAATCCGGGCAGTCCCAACTAGCCTTATAAACAACCTTTGACATTTGGGAACCATGGGTTGATCTTATCTTTGTACGGAAAAAAGGACTTGATGCGATGAGCGCTCTGAAAAATCACCATAAGATCAATGCAACCATAAAATTTATTAATGCAGGTCTTAAGTTGTTTAGTAACAATTTTACTTTGCATTCCTAAAAAGGGAAAACTAAGATTGTTTTCTTTTTGGGGCCTGTGGTGGTTGGATTAATCGGTCTGTTTTGCTGTCTATTCAAAACTTCATTGATGTTGTAATTTACAACTCCAGCAGGATAACCATTCTGTAGCAACAATTTCTTCAGTTCACCCAGACAGGATCGCAAAAGAGAAGGTGACGAACAGATACGAAAGCAACGAAAAGTGAGTGTGTGGATGAGGTTTACTTTTAGCCTGCGTAGCGGCCCTAGTGGGAGGAGGGAAGGGATGGGGAGCCGAGCGGAGAGAGGCTTGGGGAGAGGAAAAGAAAGAAAGGAAGGGCCTGCTACGAGAGGCCCGCATTCCGCATAACTACATTCATCTCGTGAACGTAAAATTCCCATTTGATCAATCGCCTGTCAATCAAACCGTGGCATTGTTTTCCGAATTAAGGTGTGAAACCTTCGAGCCTCGGCCAATACAGTAGTTACAGTTTATACACAAAATCTCTTTTTAAAATCATAGTTAAAAATGTAATACTTTCAGGATGAATTTCGATACCGTAATTTCTGAAGTTTGTGCAAGCAAACGGAATGGTGTTCAACTTAAAAATGAACAAAACTTGCTGTGGAATCCCTTCTTGAACGCAAGGATGTACTCGCAGGCTAACTTTGACGAGAATACGTTGAAAAACATCCTAGAACAACGCGGAATAAATCTGAAAAACGAACAGCGCCAAGCTTTGGAACAGCTCTACGTCAAAAAGAAGAAACTTGTAGCTATTTTGCCGACTGGGTTTGGAAAAAGGGATTTGGCGATTTTAACAGGCGGGAATCGGAGAATGTCGCTTTAAAGAAACCGAGATTCGGGAATTCCAGAGGCTGAAATATGCAAAGAAAATCAAGCTGTCATCTTAGCTAGCTCATCTTATTATTAACGTCGGAAATGGTCGGAAAGAGTGGAACAATGACCTAGGTGACATCCACGTTTTCCACGAACCTGTCACGCTACTCTGTGACCCCTATGGTGATCTGTGGTCTATTTTCGTGAACCTTGGACACTTTGGCCGTAATGAGAATCCAATTTGACAATGTCTTTGTGACCTTTGTTATTTGTTGACCGTGATATTTCTAGTATCAAGCTTATACATATCCTGATCGGTGCGCGTGGGATATTCGACGCGGGGGAGACAAGCTAAGTTATCGTTTGCGTAGTTTAACGCGCCCTAGCGATGTCGTTAACATCGACAATGATGTTGTCGATGTTATTAGCTCCGTAGCTTTTATGAGAAGGGGAAGAGCGAAAATTCGTTTCTTGTTTTGTTGCATCTACTAATTTTGACTTTTGGAACTATTACATTTCGAATGAAGACAATGAATTGCGAGAACTTCGACAGTGAAAAATGACATGGCGAGTCTTATAACTAATAACGACAAGGCCGACGATGAAGTTGGTGGAATTCCGTCGTTGGATCGCGAGGCAACTTTTTTGCTTGGAACGGTTTCACGTTTCGGAAGAACTGTTCGATTCAAAAGCAGAATTATAGTTAAATTGCAGCGAATTGCTGAAGAAGCTCCTGGATGATAGCAATCATCAAATAAACATTTCGCATTAAATTTAGCCGTAGGTGACCAAAGCGTACTATAAGAGTTTGTATGGATTTAAAATTCAAACTATCTCTGTTTTTTTCCTTTGAAAGCTACAATACAGTGACGCTTATTCTTTAATTCGCGTCAAAATTGGTTAAATGGCTAACAGAAGCGTTTCGGCGACATAAAGAGGACACCACTTAGAGAGGTTCGAATTTTATCGTAGCTTTTCAAAGGAAAACAGAAATAGTTTTCGTTCGAAATTGAAATCCATACAGGCTCTTATTTCAACCTCTTATAGTACGCTTTGGTTACCGGTGATTACGGCATTTTGGGCTGGAAAATGTAGCACTGTTAAACTGTGGTCGAATTAACAAATGGTAAACACCACAGCGTACACTATTGAGTTATGGATGCACGCGGGAGGTTGCTAAGCACGAAAGAAGCGTAAGAGTCGCTCGAGGCGATAGCCGAGAGCGACTCTAGCTTCTTGAGTGCTTAGCAAACCTCCCAAGCGCATCCGTAACTCAATAGTGTACGCTGTGGTGTTTACCATTTGTTTTATAACATAACATTGATACATTGTAGCTAAAGTGTTCCCTTTTATTTAACAAATCTTACGCGACCAGAAAAAAACAAGCGCGCGCGGAAAAATAGTCTTTGCATTTGCTCACGTTAGCAGCGTACTCCCATGGGCAAATGGGGGAGGCTAAATTGACCAATCAGAGCGCGCGCTTTACTTTGGTTATGTTATAAAAGAATATAAGTTTCAGTATTTGTTGAGCACAATTGTACTCGATTTTATGGAATTTCCAGATGATCGTTGCCATGGCTGAAAATTGTGAATGAGCAAACTGTCTTCTGAGTTGCGATTGACGTGTAGTGAACAGTGAAGATGCCGTGGTACGTCGTGATATGTACCCTTAAAGGAGAACTGAAGCCTAAAATTGGTATATTGTTTGCATTAATTTCTAGTTAGCTTTAGAGGAGTAAGATAAAGTGTCGATATTCATTTTCGTTCACTAATTGTTTTTTACGAGAAAATTCGATTTAAAGTTGCCTTTTTCCCGCTTTTAGGAGTGTACGACCGTCGGCTCAAAATAGGTCAGCAGCGGTCGTTTATGACGTCAGTGGTGGGAACCAACTTAAGAAAAACAACTGTTACTCTTTCATTTTCGTAGTTAATCCCCATTACAAGTCACGCAACTTCAATAACTCCATAACCAAACCAAATTTCTGTGGGAAGAGTACGGGTTTATTATCTTTCTTCCCCACCAATGACGTAAGAGCGAGCTAAAATGTCCGCTGACAGCGATTTTCTGAGCCACTGTACTACGAGGCCAAAATATCACTTTAAACTATTTTTCCGAGGCGAAGTTGGGCCCAAAGACTGAAAATAACCCTCGAACATTGCTATTTGAACTATAAGCTGCAATTTAAAAATGGTTCATTTTTAGGCTCGCTATCATCTCCTAGAGACACTTTTTTCAGGGATCGAAGTGATCCGGAAGGCAGCTGTTATCGAACAAAGGACGCAAAACAGAAAAAAAAACAAAAAAAAAAAAACAACTATAAAAACCATGAAAATAACTCATTGACTGACGAAACTCGTTTAAAACCAGTCATGAAGAACAAATGAACTAGATCATCGTTTTAGTGCCGAGAGAAACAGCTAATTCAACGTAATAGTCAGTGCTTGAGTCTGCTGTCAGAGAATCTGAAACGGAACTTCAAGGATCATTTTTGCTGAAGTAAGGAATTAAGAAAATATGACCGGTATCGGGATTAGCTGCTAGAAACCGTCGGGATTGAGGGATTGAGGGAAAATTCCGGTCGGGATGGCGGGATTGAAGAACCCTATTGGGGACCCTCTTGACAGTTTGCATGGGTCAGTGCTCTACTATTTTTAGTATTCTCTGCTTCATTGGCGTACGTCTTAAAATGGCGCGTCGTGATTGGATAGTTTTGACAGTTGTTGATTGACATTCGAAACACGATATGCATAATTAATCAGGGGGAGTTTTGCGGAATGCGGGCCTCCCGTGACAAGCCCTTCCTTTCCTTCCTTTCCTCTCCCCAAGCCTCTCTCCGCTCGGCTCCCCACCCCCTTCCCCCCTCCCTCTAGGGCCGCTACGCAGGCTAGTTTACTTTGTATTTTCTAGATTGCATGACAGGAACTGAGTGAACATTTCAAAGGGCTCACAAGTGCCTGTCATACATCTGCTATCGCTAACCAGAACCAAACAAGTAACTGAAGAGGAGTTCTAGTCTACCAAATAAAGGCCTAATACACATGTATTTCAAATGAATAAAGGCTGATAGTTTCGAAAGAAACTGTTTGGGGCTGCGTCGGTGGGAGTAACGAAATAATTTGGATATATCAACAAAGTTGAAGTGGTAAATTGGCCACCGTAACGATTACAAAAGCTGACGTTTCGAGCGTTAGCCCTTCGTCGGGGCGTTAGCCCTTCGTCAGAGCGTTAGCCGTTCGTATTTTCACAGGTCGATTTTGGCTATGTCCCTGAAAATATTTCTTCTATCGATAAGGAAAAAGTTATTAACGCCCAATGTTTGATTCTGAAATGATTAAACACATTTTCTTTTCATCTTGAGCCTTATCGCCAAACCACTTTACGACTTTTTTTTCGAAGATTGTGAATCAGAGTGCAGTATCTATCGGGCCGGTGTACGGCGCAGTTAAGGCGTAGTATTTACGGCTGTGGAAAAATTATAGAGTCATCCCACCAGCACAATAACACATTTCCGCGTTCTCATGTGTTAGAGATCTGGTGCTGAATTTAATGCCTGAGAACGAGGTTAAGTGCCTAACCCAGTTGCTATTTCGGTTCTCTTCTTACTTGAATGTTGGTACGAGGTCATATAATTTGTCGAAAAAACGATTTTCCAGAAAGACGTTTATTTTTGCAAGGACTTTTGCACATGTACATTTTTTTAGTTGATCCTTTTATCGTATTTACGCAGCCCTAAACATCTGCAATATCTTTGAGTTTTACATCTCTTCTTGGTTTTCGTTACCAAGAACCACTTGATGGTTTTGCTCACCCTTTCCGTAAAGTCAGTTCAGTTTGTAGAAAAGAGAGACTAATAATTCTCGAACTGACTCATGAAAATGATTTTTAAAAAACTCAGATCTCGAAATACATCAATTTTATATGAAAGACGTAAGAGACGTGTTTCAGTAAGTAGACAACACTGCATGAAACAATCATGAACCAAATCATTTGAAGGTACCAACTGCTGATCAAATGAGAGGTGGAGTCAGAAGTCAGTGGAACTTTAGGACATTAATCATTATTCGTGACTAAGTGAATGCGTTATTTCCCAGCCAATCGATTGCTTCTTGGTCGAGGTTAACCTTTGAGTATGACACGGTAGGCTGCATCAAAATTTGAGTTTGGAAAAAACTGTTTGGGAAACTGCGTCGGGGCATTTGAGTTGGAAATTTCACATTGACAATGTGGCACTAAAAATAAGTAGAATAATTGGAATTATTAAAAACTAGATCATTGGATAATGCAATTCAAGACTTTTTATTGGCTTAGCCATTATGGTATATCAGCCAATATACCATAATCTACAAATATGGTAAGCGTACGTGTCAGCTTAAAATTAAAAGAGAGCTAAAAATTTAATAAAATTTAATAATTTAATTTAACGTTTTTAATAAAACAATTATTCCACTCGCACTTGTTGGATATGAGATGATTATAGCCAACTCGGCGCTACGCGCCTCGTTGGCTATCTATCATCTCATATCCAACGCGCGCTCGTGGAATAATTGTTAATTATTGCCCGCCTTCAGCATCTCGTACCTTTAACCACTCTATTAACTATTTATCGCTGTTTGATCCTCTCTTACCTATCCTATGGTGTGGCTGTTTGGGGCCAAGCTGCTAAATCCCATTTACATAAAATCCTCGTCCTACAAAAACGTGTTCTTCGGCTGATATATTTTTCTGAACCCAGAGCACATGCGGTGCCTTTATTTATCTCCTCAAAGATCCTCCCCATAAATATGTTATACGTTGAATCAGTTTCCTCAATTATCTTTGACGTCTCATGTCTAACTTTACCTACTAACATTAGTAATCTTTTCATTAAAGCTACTGAAAAGCATAATCACGATACAAGGTTCTCTTCTTTCGGCAATTTTTATATTAATCCATCGAGACTGAATCAAAACCAGGGCTCTTTCGCTAGCTTCGGAGCTAAACTTTGGAACTTCATCTGCGATGCTCTTCGTCAACTCCTGAAGAGAGCTTTCAAATAAACTCTTCAAGGACATGTTATTTTCGTTCCTAGAGGCTGAGGATTACTATGTTGAATCGCCCCTTCTATTTCAAAAAATTACTAACTATAAACTGGCTTTATAATTTATATTCTACATTGTAGTGTTACTATTTTCTTATGTTTAATGATGCAGTTGTATCTACGAGTTTTAAGTGGCTGTCTTTTTCTGGAAATGTAATTAATTTATGTTTAAGCTTTATTTGTACTCTATCACCACTGCTGTACCTCTAATTCTCGCCCGCCTCGACTAGCTCCTGCTATTTGCGGGCGTGAACGGTCTTCATGAACATGAAAGTGTAAATTAGATCATTAATAACTAGATTAATTTTTAATTTGTAATTTGCAATTTTCTTATTAAGCTTTCTTTCTTTCTTATTAAGCTTCAATAAACGAATTATCCCCTTTGTTCTTAGAGTAGAGTGCACTTGATTTGTCGTGTCTTATTTTGTATGCGTGCCTACCAAAAATATTTTAAGAACCCTTAATAGCACGTGAATTCCAGCGATGCAACAAGTTCACGTGCACGTGAGCTTTTTTTGTCCTTTTTAAATAAGTACTTTTGAACTCTACTGTCTTGGGTGAGTATCTCAGTTAGTTCGCAAAGTTCGCGAAGGTTTTTTCGTAAATGTTTAGTTAACATTTGATTAAATCAACTTGGAATTATTTACAACTTAGAATTACCATTAAACAATCCTAGAGTTACGTTAATATTAGTCTACGTTAGCCCTAGCCACACCAATATTATAGATTAAGCTTATATTAATATTAGTTTACCTTAAGCTTTAGTTAACATTTGATTAAATCAACTTGGAATTATTTACAACTTAGAATTAGCACTAAACAATCCTAGAGTTACATTAATATTAGTCTACGTTAGCCCTAGCCATACCAATATTATAGATTAAGCTTATATTAATATTAGACCTAACTATTTTGGAATTATTTACAACCTTACATTAATATTAGTAATATTTAATACTCGTATATATTTAAGAACTCTTGAACTTTGGACTGTTTATTAATAATTAGTTGGGGCCAAGCCCACGTGCGTTAGCACTTTTATTTTGTAAGGCCCTGTTTACGAGCAAGGAGGGTAACCCTTGTGCTAGGGTTACCCTAGCAGGCGGGTCAAAGATAGCCCGGGTTTAGAAGCAAAATTTCACAGATAGGGTTACCCTACCACCCGGGACAACTTACCTATGCTTGGTAACTGCACGCATTGTTATCAATGTTCAAAGAGTCTGGAAACAAGTAAAAAGTTGTCCCGGGTAGGCGAGTTATCCCTAGCAGAGCGTTTACAAGGCAGCTAGGGTTACCCTAGCGCTAGGGTTTAAGAACAAAGTGGATAATTCGTTTATTGAAGCTTAATAAGAAAGAAAGAAAGCTTAATAAGAAAATTGCAAATTACAAATTAAAAAATTAATCTAATTATTAATGATCTAATTTACACTTTCATGTTCATGAAGACCGTTCACGCCCGCAAATAGCAGGAGCTAGTCGAGGCGGGCGAGAATTAGAGGTACAGCAGTGGTGATAGAGTACAAATAAATAGGGTTACCCTAGCGCTCAGCTAGGGTTACCCTGGTGCCAGGGTAACCCTAGCTGCCTTGTAAACACGTCGATGAAAAAAAGAAGAAATGTGGGAGCGTTAGGGTAACCCTCCTGGCAGGGTAACCCTAGCACTAGGGTTACCCTACCTGCTTGTAAACAGGGCCTTAACTTAGGTGGTTTGTTATGAATAAACCCTTTTCAAAACTTAAAAAAAATTTCGGAGCGACGTAGGTAGAGAGGCTGTAATCCATACGACGCTGTGAAACTCTGAAGAGAGGGAAACATTAAAAGGTGGAGTTTACTTGACTATCTTTATTGCAGCGAATTCTCTGACCAGTCATATGATCTTCGAAGGAATCAAGGGCGAACTTTATGGCAACTAACTCCCTCCCGGTTGAAGATTTTAGTGATTCTTCGGTGGACCAATTTCTGTGGCAAATTAAGCTGGAACCTTTAATGAAGGCTCCGCAGCCAGTGGAAGAAGCATCTGAAAACAACTCCTTAGAAGGCACAAAAGGCTTCTGCCAAAAAGGAATTCCATTTAAGGATCTGACATTGTCTCACCAGAATGTAAGTTCTACCTTCGCTGGATCAGTAACATCGACCACTGAATTCCAGGAGTGACGACTAATGATAAGTAGATGCAAGTACCTGGTCATGATTTGAGTGACATTTCCACAGCTAGGAGATATCGAAATAATTTGACCGACAATATTAATAGAAGCAATTCTCTTTAAATGAATGAACGCGGATGCCTCTAAAACTGAACAAACCTAATTAAGGTCATTTAACAGTTTTTCCATTCTCACTGCACTTGCGAATACGAACCCCGTTTGAGTGTCAATATCATAGCCAATCCAAGAAAATTTTCTCTCGGGCTCCCAACGGGACTTTTCTTTGTTAATTTCGAAGCCACAAAGTGAAAGATCCGCATGAACAATGGAACTGTTAATACTGTATGATGCACGATCCTTCGCAGTAGATAGCGCTATTTATGCAATAGCGAAAATCAGACCTGAAAAAAATCAGGCCTGTACGGGATTCGAACCACTGACCTCTGCGATACTAGAGGTAGAGCGCTGCACTAGTATCGCAGAGGTCAGTGGTTCGAATCCCGTACAGGCCTGATTTTTTTCAGGTCTGACTTTCGCTATTGCATAAATAGCGCTATCTACTGCGAAGGATCGTGCATCATACGTATTTAATACCGCAGTTCAAAATATATGAACTTCATATATTCATTGTATCGGAACTGTTAATGTTAGCAGAATTCAACGAGGAACCAGCCCCAATGCCGTCATCAAAAAATAAAGCGATTGGAATTCCTTGTCCCCTCCAGTGGGCTACCAAAGGTTTTAGCAGCTTTGTGAAAATAAAAGGTGCACTAGAAAATCCAAAAGGCAAAACCGTAAATTGAAAATATCAGTCCACGCCTGTGCCAAAATCCCACGAGAAAACCAAATATTTGCGATGGTCTGGAAAGATATCAACATAATGATAACCTGCTTTCAAATCAAATGAGAATACAAAGTAATTTTTGGATAAGGCATGTATGTAGTAGCCCTTCACACTTAAACTTCTGCTTAAATATATGCAAATTGATATGCCTTAAATCCAAGATCGATCTCTTTTTACCGTTGGCTTGAACGGAGACAGACAACGGATTGATGATGTCCGGAGGAGAGAATATTTCCTCTGCGTGATTGTCACATCACACGTGGCCCAAGCTCTGTCACAGGCTCTTTCACAGTGAATAATTAAAGAGTTTGTATAGTGGTTTAGTTGGACTTGCTTTTGAGCTCCGTAAATGTAAAGGTGTGTGAAATAATCAAAGAAATAAAGTCTTAGCTTCGTAGAGAGTAGTCTGTGTTGTTCTCCTCGCGATTTGAGGCCGTTTTGATGTGTTTTAGCTTGACGCCCTAAATTACCGTGCATAAAATACGAGAAGGTCGAAACTTCTGTTGACACATGCTCGCCAAAATCGCTCGAAAACAACACTTAAATACCTTCCCTCGAATCAAAACTCGGCAGCGCGAAAGCCAAATAGTTGTCCTTTAAGTTCACCGAAAAAAATCCCACAAAAGTCGGTTTGTCGAACAACCAATCTAGCGAGAGTTTCAAATTAACGGCCGTTCGAAATTCTTCTAATGCGTGGAAGGAACATCTTGTGCAGCTGAGAGACCGTTAATGCGCGGTCAACCTGGAACCTAGTCAAATCTCTCTCAACGAGTCCTGCCCATAGTCTTTTAACACCAACTCTTCACACATACTAAGGTACCCCGGGTAAACTCATCGACTTGACTAGATCGTCGATACTGTCCATCTTCACTGTTTTCAAAGGATTTTTACAAATATCCTCTTACCCACATAAGAGTTCTGAAATAGCCTCAGTAACAAAACCCCGTTCTTCTAGGGCGGATGAATTGTTTTTATAATGATGAGGTGGTTGCGTAGACAGAAAGGGAATCTTAGAACCGTCTCTGAAGACGCTCAAGATAAAATCTGGTGCTCCGATGGAATGCCAAAACGCAATAGATTTAGACAGCTTCCCTTTAACGGAAACCTGCGGAATAACGGAGTCATAGCTGCCACTGGTGCCTTGCGATTCAATCTCATAGTTCTCGGAATCTTGGACGAGACCTTGACGGGAAAGATTTTCCGAATCACTTAAAGGGTTCATAAAGGAAATGTCACACTTACATTGTTCGTCAACGAATGAATTCTTTAGTCATCTACTATTCGGGTTACCTCTAGCGACCCCTGAACGAGCGATCTGGTTGCATTCGGACCTCCAATGCCTAAATCTGCCACAAGCGAAACGATTTCCAGGTCTTGAAGGACGATCAACCGAGGAACGACTGAACAAATTTAAGCGATCATGCCACGCCAGGTACTGAACCCAGAGGAAGTTCTTTGGGTCGGTGGAGTAAAACGTGAACTTGACGGGCGGAAAACTGAGGAGCCTCGCTTGGCTGTCTTTCTAGTAGTGGCAGACTTCAAAGCTTTCTCAGCTCTTTCTTCGGCGCGACGTAGCTTCTTTCGATCATCTTCATCTTCTGCCAGCTCGTGTTGTGAATATTCGTCGACTGTTTTCCAACCGAACTCAGATTTATCTGCTAACAAAAGTAACTTTTGTCTATTTGTGAGAAGCAACGTACCTTCTGATAACGACTCCTTGGCTTTCTCAACAGCGTTTGTTTCAAGGTGTGCTTTCGCTTCCGTCTAGGGAATCCTGCAGTTTTAAGTTAAACTTGTACTAAATTTCGTTCCCTTTGCGTTTAAATGATCTCGGTTCTTCTCTTCTTAACTTCTTCACTTGTCTCAGTTGTTCGTCTGCAGCTTCTCGGTTAGCTCTTTTTAAATTTTCGGCGGAATCGCTCACAAGTTTACAAATTTGCGTCAGTAATGCTTCTCCGCTAAAGAGTTGCTCATAAAATCTTGCACTTCTTTTGTTACTGACATGTTTGATAGCAATGGATTAAATACTAGAGCTCTACAAAGAAAATGGTCAAACCTAATAAGACTGACCGACCTAGAATGACTTAATTTTCCCCGGAAACGCTTAAATAATCCGAAACTACCATGATGCCACGCGAACCTCTTCAACGTGCCGTCAGAATATTAATTTCTGACTAATTCGTTCCCATGTCACTCAAACGTCAGAAATTACATTTTGTGTTAAGCTTGTTATCAGCAAATTTAAAATTGTTTGAATAAAGCTTTGGTCTTGAAATATTTCTTGGTCATTTCTTCCTTGCCTTTTACTCATACTTCCCATCGAGTGGATGTGATTACCTGGGAAACCTGACGCAAGAATAATTTTTAATTTGTGCAATGTCAGACCTTTTTTCCGGACCTCACTCAAGCTGAAATTTCGGAAATAAGCAAGCTAGCAAGTAGCCGCGTCCTAAGTACTTTACAACAGAACAGAGCACGGATAACGCTTTACTATTTTTAAATGGATGCACTTAGGAAGTTTGGAGAGCACTCAAGAAGCTAAACTCTTAATTACGTTTCTCTCTTCCTCAACAAACTTCCATCGTGCAGTCATAACTTGATATACGCACGCGAGGCATGAACCAATTCTCTAAGGTTTAGGTAGAAAGCACGGTCTTTAATAAAGAAGAGTTGTCATAACTATTCAGCTTTTCTAAACTAAGTATAGCACTGTATATGTTTTAAATTTGGCTCTAAGTTGGTTGAAACAAATAAACCGTTAATGTCACGGGCGCTAGGTATTCGTCAGAACAAATACTCCAACATAGGACCGACTAAAGCCCAAAATCTAAGCTTTTTTTAATTTATTCTTGCATGTCATCCGGCATTAACGAATATTCAACTTTAAATTAGCAAGTATCCGAGACGTGTGGTTTGCTCTTATGCTCATATTAGGTTCTATCAAATTTATAAAATCGGGTTCTAAAACTTGGGAATCTTATGCTATGTTACGTTTTTAACTGAAGCAATATGGTCATGTTCGCTAAAAGTATTTTGGATAAAAAAAAGATGCAGTATGCCTGTTGAAGGCCGGCTTTTGAGACAATAAGCTATAAGATTTATTTGTTTTCTCAAGAAACTTAAGTTGCAATGAATCACCATCATTATTATTATTATTGGAAATGAAATAGCACAAAACCTATAGACACCTCCGAAAAGCACACCAGTTTTCAAAGCCGTTATCACATTCTGAACATGGCAGAACTTTCGCTCACCGTAAAACCAAAAACATCTGCTACCATCAATTCGATCCCTGATCCCAAGCATTTGATAGAACATTAGATAAAATATTATTGTATATTAAGTAAAAATGGTTTTGAGGAGTGATAGTGTTTGTCACAGCTGGGTGTAGTTACTTACTTGTCACGGTGTTGTTGCTGGCATGAGTTTGAAGATCAGGCAAATGAGATCTGGAAGGGCTAACACTCAAAACATCAGTTTTAACAACTCTTTACTTTGGCCAATTTACATTGGCCAATAGGCCATTTCCGAATTACCTTTGATCTCTTTTCCAAAACGAGGCCTGGTGCTTAACCTTTTGAACGAAAATCAGTTGATTTGCATGGGAATGAAAACTTATAATCATATAACAAAGATGAGCACCACGTCTCGCTTTGAAAAAGAGGCCAAAGATAATTCGGAAATGGGCAATTTACATAAGCCAAACGATCTTGTTATAGCCCCCAACGACGCAGAACCACAACGACTTTCTTTAGAAAGTTACCCCCCTTGGGATCTAGACCAGTTCAGCTGCACCGAGGACCTAATGATCTAAAAACATCTAAGGAAGGACTATGTTTTAAAAGAATAACTGTTGCTTAATTCAGGCCCGCGGCCAGCGTCACATTTCATCACGACCAGTGGCCATAACAGGTTGGCCGTAGACCAATAGATACTAGAATGTTAGAATTATATGCTATGTTCAATTCACAACCAAACAAAAATGTCTATTGCTTTTACATTTTACGTTTCTTTGAGTCAGATTATCAACGGCAAAACTTTTTACGCTTTAAATGGTCGCTGCTCAGTACAAAAAAAAAAATTCACTTCATAGAAAACCGCTACTTGAGACGTTAACTTCCATTAGTGGCCAAGACAGAATTTCTTCTTAGAACATCAATACAAAATCAAGCAGACAGCTGATGAGAATAAAGACAAATGTCCACCATAGACCACTTTCATAAATGGCTGCCGGATTAATATTCTTTTGTTTAAATCTAAGTTGGCATTTCTGGCCTCGTTCTCCAGTTCAAAATTCAAAAGATACATTATCTCAAGCGAGACCAGAAAGACTAATTTAAATTTAAACAAAAGAATTTTAATCTGGCAGCCATTTATGAAAGTGGTCAATAGGATTATTAATGAATAAAGGCTGATACTTTCTAAAGAAACTGTTTGGGGCTGCGTCGGTGGGGATAACGAAATAATTTGGATATATCAACAAAGTTCAAATGGTAAATTGGCCACCGTAACGATTACAAAAGCTGACGTTCGAGCGTTAGCCCTTCGTCGGAGCGAATAGAGGAATTGTGGGTTGTGTGTGCTTTTAAAGGCAGAAAATAGAGCTACGTTATTGTTGAGAACATGGCAACGAGGAAAACACGAATAAATTAGTGGAATGAAAAGCGTTCGTTGATCACTGTGGGATTTAGACTGACGGTTTGAAAGATGAGCTTTTGTTAAAGAGTTTTACGGCTTTCCGTGCTACCTAAGTGTAAGGAAAGCCCGCAGATTGCCATATGTTGCTTAGGTTGATTAGGTAAATTAAAATGTCTAGCGACTGGTTTCGATGTGTTCTTGTCATTCCTTTCCACGTCTCGAAGGTGTTCTCGGAATCGGTCACCTAGTCTTCAGCCTGTTTCGCCGATTTATATCTTTTTGCAATAGGTGCAAGTTATTCAATAGATTACATTGGCGGAGGTGCACGTGACGTGTTCGGTGATCTTAATGGATCGTTTCGGTCCCGATATTTTATCAGTGTTGTGAATGAAAGGACACGTTTTGCATCGTGCACGAGCGCATTTAAAAGTGCCTGGTTGGTCATTAGTCTGAAAAGAACTTCTGAACAAAAAATTGCCTACGTTTTTGTCGCGTTTGAATGAAATGAGCGGAGGCTGCGAAAAGATAGTGCTTGTCTCTAGATCGTTTTGAAGTAATTTAAAGTTTTTAAGAATGATGGATTTAACCGAGTGGTTGTGAGGGTGAAACGTGAGAGTGAATGGAATGCCGTCGGAATCTTCCTTATGTGACGTTTGTAGTGCTGAATGTCGATCAATAAGTTGGACGCGGTGTTAACCCGCTTAAACGACAGAAACAGGGTAATCACGTTTATCGAAAAACTGGCACATTCACTCTGATTTGTGGTGGAAATCAGAGTCATCACTACATAAACGGCGAAGTCTTAGAAACTGAGAAAAAGGAATGGGATTCTCAACGGTGGTTGCGAAGACGAATTTAACAAGTAATTATGCGAGTCTGTAGGTTTGTAATACACACTAGTGCGTAAACCGTTTCCTTTAATTGAAACTTTGATGTCTAAAAAGGATAAAGAATTGTCAGAAATTACCCAGGTATATTTCCGAGCCGGGTGAAAAGAATTGACTGCGGTTATGAATTGAGTCAGCTCCTCTCTGGTAGAGGAGGTAGCGCCGATACAGTCGTCGATGTAGCGACCGTAGAGTTCAGGTTTAGAGCCGTTGTATTGGCTGAAAAATTGATGTACGACAAAACCTACAAAATGATTGGCATAGCTTGGTCCCATTTTGGTGCCCATGGCTACACCAGTTTGTTTTGAAGAAGTTGTTTCCGAATGAAAAAAAATTGAGTGTGAGCACTAGTTCGGCTAAGGGTAGTAGTGTTTCAGATTTAGGTTCGTGTGAAGGTGTAGTCTGATCGTCCGGGTGAGTGTAGTCCTGAGAAGGACTGTTGTCGGTGGTAGTGACTGACGTTTCGACAACCTGTGCGGAAGTCATCATCAGAGTCAAGTGAATGATTGTTGTCAGTAGAATGTTCTTATTCCAGTTCGTGTGAAATGATCGGTTGGTTTTGCCGTGATGTTATTGGCTGTAAGACTCAAGTAACGTAAGTCGGTCGTGATTGGTCTGTTTCGATCTGTCGGTAAAGTTAGGTCGTTCTTTTTCGGTCGTTTGTGATGTTTATGTCGTGAATGAGTCGTTTATATAGAGCGAGTAGTTGTTGACATCTGTTTAGGAGAGTCTGTTCTAAGTTAGTAAACCAGCTTTCCAGAGTCAGTCGTTAAAAATAGTCAGTGCTGTAGGTTAGGCATTGCGCAGAGTCCCAGTCAATGTTGGGGTTGGTAAGTCGATGGTGTTCAGCAATGTGATTGCTGACATCACCTTTCCTCGTCGCCCGTCTGTGTTCAGTCAGTCTTGTTGTGAGGTTTCTGCCAGTCTCACCGATGTAGGAGGCTTGGCAGTCGGAACAATTGATCTTATAAATCGTTCCCTGTCTGTTCCTCGGTTCGTCTTTGTCTTTAACGTTGGTTAGTAACTGACGTAGTGTGGTGATGGGTTTGTGGGCGACGCGGATATTGAAGGGTAGTAAGATGCAACTCTGATGATGACTTCCGCACAGGTTGTCGAAACGTCAGTCACTACCACCGACAACAGTCCTTCTCAGGACTACACTCACCCGGACGATCAGACTACACCTTCACATGTTACCCCCGGGTTCAAACCATTTACTGCATATTTAGGTTCCTTAACAGTATGTTGATCAAAAAAATGTTTAAGGGCCAGAAGCCTTCGCCATTAGGAATGACAGTGTAAAGAGAGGTAATATTCATGGTGAAAAGAAGTTTGTTTTGGCCAAGGAAGTTGAAGTCTCCATAAATTTAAATAGCGTGTTGGCTGTCTTTAATATATAATGGTAAAGTTTTGACGATGGGAGCCATAAATACCGGGTTGGGGGAAGTAAGCGGGTTAAGCCTGGCCTGCTCGTTCACATACTTTGGAAAATTCAGGTATACAGGTTATAGGGAAATGGGGCGATTATTGTTTAGTTGAGACCCGTTAACGTCTTTTGTCATCAGCAAATATCCTTGGCGCAGCGGCCAGCAGGCAGTTGAGGAGATCATTTATGTAAATTAGGAAAAGCATAGGACCAGTAGTTTCCAGATAGAATTCAGGATTTACTTCTACAGCAGGAATATATTCTGCTAATACGTGCGCAATATCAGTAAAGTGTTCGTTAAAAGTTTCCATTATATCTAAGCTTCTCTACGGGATCACTAACTACTTTGTTATCAGCTTTGATTTCCCCGATAATGGACTTTCTGCCGCCTGGTACGAGAGGTTAACTTGTTAATTAGGTTCCATATTTTTCGCAAATTACCTTTGTTAGCTTTCAGGTTGGCAGAAACATCGAGTTTCTGCGAGCTTAACTACGTTATTTGCCCGGTTAATAACACGCTTATATTGATCCCATGCCGGGGGCTGATTCATTGGAAGAGATTGTCTTCTTTTTAAGGAAATCTCTTCTTCTGGTTTTGCTCAGGACGCCACTGGTAATCCACTTTGGACATCGCTTTTACGGATTCTTTTCATTGAGTGATGCGTGTTTGTCGACACAGTTGAGAGACATTTTTTTCTATTCACGCTACGAGTAACTTGGGTCAGAATACAAATCGACATGGCCCCATGGCATTTGATTGACACCCTTAAGAACTTGCAACTGTCAAAGTGCTTGAATTGCTGCGTCTCGCTCGCACGAGGATCATTATGGTCATAGTAGGCCCTACGCGTCGAAAAAAACAAGAGAATGATCACCTATAACAAGGTGGATGACACCCAATCTTAAAACCTTATCTGGGGAGTTTGTTATGCATAAAATCAATTAAAGCATTAGAAAAAGAAGTAATAGCAATAATAATATAATACTTTGGACTTTGAGAAAACTAGCACTATATAAATACTTTATTATTAGAAACAGAAGTGAAAATTGTTGGTTCCCTAATTGACTAGCATAAGCCATAAACATAAAAAAAAATTATATTCAGAAAGGAAGAAATGTGCAGTTGTTTCGGGCAACAAATTGCAGTTTACATCGCCAAGTATATATAATTATTTTGTTCTTGGCGTCACTTTTGGAAGTTACTCTTTCGGACATATCAAAAAGATCAGATGGAGAGTTTGGGGGTCGGTACCAGTTACTGACTTAGAATGGCTTATTGATTTCGAAAAATAGACACTCCAAGTCATTTCTGTTTGGATCGTTATGTATTCGGAAGTTAAGATTTGTGCGCAAGCAATACAAACACCACCTCCACTCCTCCGTTAACTTTATTATCTTTCCTGACAAATTCAAAGCCAGGCAACCAGACTTCGTTATTATGCATTGTGGAGTCTAATTTAAACTCGTTGATTACAAAAATATCAACTCTAGAAGAAGACGTAAAAACTCTAAGATCATCAATATGGGACAGCACACTATAACATTAAGATACGAAAAAACAAAACACCGACCAAAGATACTAGAATGTAAATTCAATGAATTAATTTCATCGATTAACCAGTCTAACGGCCCTCTACTGTCTTCCATAACTCCAGTTTTTTTAGGTGCAAACATTGGATGTATCACTGGATGCACATTCCAGATCTATCAAGGCAATGAAAAAGTTGTTAAGAACAGAAAAAAGGGTCCATTTGTTATCGAAAGTGATGAAGATAAAAAAAAGGAAAAAAGGTAAAAAAGAAAAGAAAAAATTACTATCCTAAGGGGACTAAAAAGAAAAGCAAAGTGCGAATTTCACGGGGAGAAGTTACTCGGCCCCCAAGTCGACCATCTCGAAACTCATCATTATATTAGTATTAATTGTCAGTGTCAAGAGTTTTTAAATACCGGCTTGGGGGAGGGAGGGAGGGAGAGGACGTTTATATGACTAAGAATGCAAATATCTCCAAACTTATAGACCAGGAGCAAACTGGTGTTGGAAATGCAAACTCCGGGGTGACGAAAAGTTGCGAGAATGACATTCCGCGGAAGGTCCGAAGCTTTCTTTTAAAAAGGTAACTCTGGCATTTCACGTACGATTCCTGTAGGCCCTAGTTGTAAAGATCAAAATCAAAAATCAAAACACAACGAAGAAATATCACTTGTAGGAGGAATTAAGTGTCACTAAAATACTTAATCAACAAAAAGGCAAATAGGAACAGTTGCGTATACAAGAACTTCCAAATTTTACACGTAATCTCTTATTTTTGCTCACCCTACATTTGCTTGTGTTATCAAAAGTAAATCACAAGAAGAATTCAACCACATTTTAATTTCCCCATCAATTTAACTATTTATAACAATATCATTTATAAATTAAATACCAAAACCATGTCAGAAAAATATCAGAGTGGCTCAAAAAGATAACTGCTTAAAACAACAGATAAAAAAAAGAAAAAGAAAAGGAAAAAGCCATGATGATAAGGAGGATAAATTGGAAAAAACAACAGCAACAAAAACGATAAAGAATTTCACGGAGAGGAGTTACTCGGCCCCCAAGACAGTTCGAGAGTTACTCCTTGTCCGCCAGCTCCAAATCATACTCGGGGAGAAGTTATTCGGCCGCAAGCCCAGATCAAGAATAACTCCTATAGCGTGATTCGAACCCGCGACCTCGATGACCTCACACATGCACACTCGTTGCGCGCCCACGATTACCAGTCGACCATCTCGAAACTCATCATTATATTGATATTAATTGTCAGTGTGAAGAGTTTTTAAATACCGGCTTGGGGGAGGGGGGAAGGGTGAGGACGTTTATACGACTGAGAATGCAATGGAGCGTGTCTGGTCAAGTATAAAGAAAATGAAGCATACAAAGAACTACGATATCCACGAGAAATATTAGCACATGTGCTAATAACCGACACCCTCGTTTACACGACGAATCGGAAACTTCTCACACGCCTCGTGTCATGCGTTTTTACCTTTATATATTTTAAAGATATATTTGTTTTACTTTATGTTCACTTTGTGCAAGAAGTGGCATTCATTTGTTAGATTAGCATAGGCAATTGCATGGGGCCACGACTCGGGCAGCATCTCTTTAATCTTAGCATTTGACGCACGGGGAGCCACTCCAACTGTTTCAAAGCTGGCGTTATATGATCGAATTTCTTACTGTTAGGTCTAATACGTGCGACAAAGTTTTGCATGGTTTACAATTTTGTTGTGTTCTTCTTTGACGTGTTGCACCATACAGAAGAAAAATAATGTAGTCTACCAAAAGCAAAAGTGTTAACAATTTTTATCAGAGACTGCTTATCAAGAATGTGTTTCACTCGAGCTGACATAGGCCAGGCAGTGCATGTTGATACAACTTCGGTGACATGCTCATTATAAGTTAGAGTAAAGTGCAATATTGTCCTAAAATCTCTAGGCGAAGGTACTAGCATTATCTGTTTCCGAAGGAGAGTTGCATTGAAGTCTTCTGGCATCTGATGTATTTCTAGAAGTAGGAGTTTTGTCTTATCTGGGTTTATTAAGCGAAGGTTGCTCAGGCATGGCGTACGGACATGCTATCGTCAGCTCCTGGCTTTTCGTCCTTTTTGTGAGCTTGAGTTATGCCACAGGTGTCTTTTGTCGATTCCACAGGCGACGTGGAAGCATAGGCAGACACTTGGCATAGTTCTTGCCTGGGTGAAATGGTGAAACGTGGTGGAAACACAACTTTGCCGTGCTGTTCTTTCAGAACCAACGTCGCCATTGTGTCAGTTTAGACGACGCTTCTTTGGTCGAAGGCTACTTTACTCACCAAATGGAACTTCCAGCTTTAATCCTTCGGCTTTACAACTTATTCTCAGCGGGGATATACATCCACAGCCTAGTTCAGGTTCGAAAAAATGTCAGAATTTTAACTTTAATGGAAAGCGCAAGGAAAGAGAATCAAGCGTGATGATTAACCAATATGCTAATCAATCAAACATCAAAATTGCTCATTTGAATATTCGATCCTTGAAATCCAGAGAGCATTTCATTCTCTTACAGCACACTATTGAAGAACACATGTTTGACATATTCACGTTATCGGAAACCTGGTTGGATTTTACAGTTGATAGCCGTGTAATGCAAATACCTGGATCGTGGTGATCACAAATCTGGTGGCGGCCTGGGCATTTTTTTAGAGACACTTTTAAAGTTAGCTGTTTTGAGGAACTGTCCAGTGTTGGTAATGATAATCCAACAGCTTTGGATAAAAGTTCAGGTCCAAAAGTGTAAGTCATTTATTCTATGTACTGTTTATCGAACCCCTAATACTAGTAGTACTGAGTATATATATTTGAGAGAACAAATCCTTAACAACCAAGGAAATACTAATGCTATTTGGAAAGTTATAAACCGCTGCATGTCTCGAAACAACACTGCCAAGTCACTAAGCAATACAGAAGATCATGTTGCTATTGCCAACAAATTCAATAGATATTTTACGTCCGTTGGAAGATTGACTGCTCTCAAGGCCAAACATTTGATACAAGAGAGTTACTGAATTATTGGACGTTACTGAAGTGGTCACCCAACAAGAACTTATGACTTCATATGACTGCTCTGATTGCTTCAACTTTAAGCCTGTTACTGAAAGAGAAGTGGAATGTGTAATTAGGGGCCTCTCTTGCCATAAATCACCTGGATATGATAAGATATCTGCACGAATCTTAAAAGACAGCCTACCAGCCACTTCCACCATAATCACCAGATTGATTAACACTTCATTTGAACCGAGTGTCTTCCCAAAAGTATGGAAAGCTGCAGAAGTTATCCCGATTCCCAAAGACAGAAATTCGGATGAGCCTTCCTGCAATCGACCAATTTCCTTACTTCCTACCTTCTCCAAGGTGTGTGAGAGGCTTGCTCATAAACAGTTTGTTGACTTTCTTTCCGTAAACAATAAACTCTCCATTCACCAAAATGGCAACAGGAAACTACATTCCAAAGAGACTGCCCTTATCTACGTTACTGATGAACTTTTAAAAGCTATGTAATAATTTGGATATATCAACAAAGTTGTAATGGTAAATTGGCCACCGTAACGATTACAAAAGCTGACGTTTCGAGCGTTATTATTATTGTACTGAAAAGCCCTTTTACGGAGTTGCAATAAAATGAATGTATGTATGTATGTATGTATGTATGTATGTATGTATTAAGAGACTGTGTGCGTAGCACCAAGCAGCAATATTCTGTAAATCTGCGGTCAGAAGAGCAGCGACGTTCTCTTAGTTCTTAACTTGGAAGGACAGGTACAGTTTGGAATCATTTACATAGTATTCCAGGGAAAACATGTTAGAAATGCTTGTGAGATCATTTATTTAGATGTTCAAAAGCGCCGGTCCAAGAATACATCTTGGGGAACACCATGTACCGTGATCCGAGATTCTGACATGTTAAGATCCAACACGAACAGACGGTGTTCTTTCCGACAGATAGCACTTAAACCAGTCGAGTAAGATATTAAAAAGATCGAGGACTCTTGGCTCTCCTAGAAGGAATCAATGGTCTAAACTGTCAGGGGCAGTCATTTCTTTTTTGTCCACAGCGTTAAGTATCATGTCTGTCATAAGGATGTTTAATGTTTTTGTTGAATGTTTGTTTTTTACTATTTCCACTCTGAGGTTGGGAGAAGCGTTTCTTTCGCTCTAGTAAGCAGGTTAAGGGCTGTTCGCTCACATACTTTGGAAAATGCAGGTATACAAGTAATAGGGACATGGGGCGATTTTTGTTTGGTACTCCTGATCCCCTTCCTTCAGCAATGGAATGACGACTGTTTCTTTTATAAAGAAGAACTTCTGTCAGAGTGGAAAGAATGCAAGGCAGGGCATCCTTTATAACGGAACTTTGTCGAGCCCAAGCGCCTTATTGGAGGGAAAGGAGTGTTCGATCTTGCGTATCTCTCAAAACGAAACAGAATGGAACTGAAACTCCTTAATTATTAATTAGGAAAGCAGTGGCAGCTGAGGGTTTCTGTCAGGGTAAATCTTTTGCAATTGTGACGATAAGGTTTTCGCGCCCGAACTGCAAAACTGAACCTTCGCGGACGACACAACCATAACTGGGAGAAATTAACTCGGTAGAGACCGCTCGGCACCGAGAACGGAAACTCGTCACGCTTTCCTGGTACACGGAGGTCTACTTCGAGCGAGCTTGTAGGGACGTCAAGGATGAGACAGCGTTTTGGTTCCATAGTAAACTTTTATTCTAGGTCAGGTTAAAAAATTAGCGTACTCAAGTTTGTAATCAAGAATATAATCATCAAAGCTTGCTTAAGTACTATCGACCGCGTGCCTCCATTGTTCTCTAAACTGACGATATTTAAATAAAGGCTGATAGTTTCCAAAGAAACTGTTTGGGGCTGCGTCGGTGGGAGTAACGAAATAATTTGGATATATCAAAAAAGTTGGAATGGTAAATTGGCCACCGTAACGATTACAAAAGCTGACGTTTCGAGCGTTAGCCCTTCGTCGGAGCTCCGACGAAGGCCTAACGCTCGAAACGTCAGCTTTTGTAATCGTTACGGTGGCCAATTTACCATTTCAACTTCATTGATATATCCAAAATATTTAAATAAGAATTACAAAGGAACGGAAAACTTCTCTTTGAAGCAAAATTATTTACATTGAAATATTTATATTTCGAAAATGAAAGAGCAGGTTCAATAAACTTTAGGCCATTGAAAATAGGAAACTTAGGTGAGAATTCACAGCCCTGGTATTGAAAGTATACCCATGGAAATTACAATGAGGCAGCTTACAAAACAAAATGAAAAATACAATTAAAATTTTCCTCTTATCTAAGCAAGATTGGTGTGGAAACTATCGTATGAAAGGAAATTAAAATAAGGAGTATAAACTCAGCTGCCAACTAACATAAGAACTAATTTTGCAGGAAAGACCATTAACACTTATATTTACCTAAAATTTCACAAAGAACGAATAACAAAAGCACCAACATGCAGCTGTACAATTTAACTTTGGCTATTCAAAATTTACTTGTAGCTTTTTATCTTTTTAAAACATAGCAATGGAAGAAACTCGTATGAATTGAGAATGCTAAAATTCCAAAAACAACGAATGAATATGCTTAAACATCCACAGGGTAAAATCAGTCAATTTTCCCGTAACACAATCACAAAGGATTTCTCTCTAATTATGGATTTATTTATGAAGATGTTCTTTTTTAGCAATAAGAAGCTTTCCCTTGACTCGATCTCGGTACCAACGGTATCTTTCCCAGTCTTCAAACATTCCTGTACGACGAGCAAGGTTGTGTAACATGTTCCGAGTATCCATTACTATCAATGGACACTGACGATATTCAGTTGACCTTCATGGACCGAGTTGGTTCTAACCTAACCCTAACCCATCGTTCATTTAAAAGATATTGGCCGATTCCGAGACGTATCCCTCTCAAGGATCCCGTCAAGGCTTCCTCCACACCAACCTTACCGGATAACTCCAATTCTTTCTTTTCCTCGTGTATGAGTGCTTGCTGAACATAATACGAAACAATTCGCTGTCCGTGTCCTTAGTCGTAGGGACACAGCTCTAAGCTAGCAAAAATACTAATCCCTAATCGGTGTTTGACCACGTTGAAAAATATTTCCAAACTTATAGACCAGGAGCAAACTGGTGTTGGAAATGCAAACTCCGAGGTGACGAAAAGTCGCGAAAATGACATTCCGCGGAATAGAAAGAACGCCAAAAAGAGAGAGGGTACAACACTTTTTTTTTAAAAGTTAACTCTGGCATTTCACGTACGATTCCTGTAGGCCCTAGTTGTAAAGATCAAAATCAAAAATCAAAACACAACGAAGAAATATCACTTGTAGGAGGAATTAAGTGTCACTAAAATACTTAATCAACGAAACGGGAAGTCTAAAAATAGGAACAGTTGCGTATACAAGAACTTCCAAATTGTACACGTAATCTCTTAGTTTTGCTCACCCTACATTTGCTTGTGTTATCAAAAGTAAATCATAAGAAGAATTCAGCCACATTTTAATTTCACCATCAATTTAACTATTTAAAACAATATCATTTAAACATTAAATACCAAAACCATATCAGAAAAATACCACAGTGCCTCAAAAAGATAACTGCTTTAAAAAAAAGATAAAAAAGGTAGAAAGAAAAGGAAAAAAACCATGATGATAAGGAGGATAAATTGGAAAAAACAACAGCAACAAAAACGATAAAGAATTTCACATGAGGAGTTGCTCGGCCCCCAAGCCAGTTTGAGAGTTACTCCTTGTCCGCCACTCCAAATCATACTCGGGGAGAAGTTGTTCGACCCCCAAGCCAGATCAAGAATAACTCTTATAGCGTGATTCGAACCCGCGACCTCGATGACCTCACACATCCACTCGTTGCGCGCCCACGATTACCAGTCGACCATCTCGAAACACATCATTATATTAGTAGTAATTGTCGGTGTGAAGAGTTTTTAAATACCGGCTTGGGGTAGGGGGGGGAGGGTGAGCACGTTTATATGACTGAGAATGCAATGGAGCGTGTCTGGTCAAGAATAAAGGAAATGAAGCATACAAAGAACTGCGATATCCACGAGAAATATGAGCATATTTGGTAATGACCGACACCCTCGTTTACACGACGAATCGGACACTTGTCAAAGACAGTATTAAGTGTATATCATCGGCACAATGTCACACGCCTCGTGTCAGGCATTTTTACCTTTATATATTTCAAAGATACATTTGTTTCACTTTATGTTCACTTTATGTTCACTTTGTGTAAGAAGCGGCATTCATTTGTCAACTTAGCATAGGCAATTGCATGGGGCCACAACTCGGGCAGCATCTCTTAATCTTAGCATTTGACGCACTGGGAGCCACTCCAACTGTTTCAAAGCTGGCGTTATATGATCGAATTTCTTACTGTTAGGCCTAATACGTGCGACAAGTCTTGCATGTTTTACAATTTTGTAATGTTCTTCTTTGACGTGTTGCACCATACAGAAAAAATAATATAGTCTACCAAATACAAAAGCGTTAACAATTTTTATCAGAGACTGCCTATCAAGAATGTGTTTCACTCGAGCTGACATAGGCCTGGCAGTGCATCTGGATACAACTCCGTGAAATGCTCATTATAAGTTAGAGTAAAGTGCAATATTGTCCTAAAATCTCTAGGCGAAGGTACTGGCATTATCTGTTTCCGAAGGAGAGTTGCATGGAAGTCTTCTGGCATCTGATGTGTTCCTAGAAGTAGGAGTTTTGTCTTATCTGGGTTTATTAAGCGAAGGTTGCTCAGTCATGGCTTACGGACATGCTATCGTCAGCTCCTGGCTTTTTGTCCTTTTTGTGAGTTTGAGTTATGCCACAGGTGTCTTTCGTCGATTCCACAAGCGACGTGGAGGCACAGGCGGACACTTGGCATAGTTCTTCCCTTGGTCAGAACGTGGTGGAAACACACCTTTGCCGTGCTGTTCTTTCAGAAGCAACGTCGCCATTGTGTCAGTTTAGACAACATGGCCAGAAATCCGTGACAGTCAGCGGTTTGGAACGGGAGCTCATGTATGCGAAAAAACTTCCTTCGGATATGTCACGCAACAGCACGTTTTTTTCTTGTACAATTTCGTGCCATTCTTTTAAAAGAGGATAGGGAATTTCCAAGGTTAAAATCGAACATTTTGTCCAGGATCTACCTTCATACTTTAAAGCATCACGTTTGTGAGCTAATTCTTATCTCTGTTCCGCTAAAATATCTTACAAGGTTTTTTCGCATTTTGTTTAGTGCGGAAGAAAACCCCAACAAGTTACACTAATGCAAATGATAGATGTCTCATAACGAGTTATTTTTCCATCCCTTTCATCAACCTCACAGTCAGAGCTATTTTACGCTCTGTCATGACTTCTCAACCCAAATGATCGATGATGCGGATTTCGTGATTGACGCTAATGGACATAAAGGATCTAACCCATGCTGAAGGGACCATAGCACAGAGAGAAAGAACAGTAGTTTCCTCTGAGTTAGGTTTTTAATATATTTGACCTCATTCTAGTAACAATCCTGTTATAAACACTGAAACCGTGACTATTCCAATTTACATTTAATGCGCAGACGATTACTAACCTAGACTCGTCTATATCCTTATTTTCAGATTTATGGCATTACTTCACGAATATTGTCCAAAATCCTGGACATATTTAGCGCTTGCCCTTTTATCGTCTGGTTCCCCGTCAGCCATTTTTTTTTTTTGGTATCATAGTAGCGATCCAGAACGTTCAAAGACCATGGTATGTTCACGTTGTGCAGCTCGGAAACAAAGAAACGGGCAAAGTTGATGGCTTCCGATTCCGTTATCGAACCATTTGCGTTATCTTGCGGCATCCACGCTCCGAGATATGTCAGCAAACCGTTTTCCCCCTTTTGATAATCAGTTGCGTGTTTAATTGCAGTTTTGACATTGTTTTGGCCTTCAGAACTGCCGTCACTGCTCCAGTACTTCTGGGAACCGAGCACTTTGTTTGGTCCAGAGGCATAAAGATGCCACTCAGCCATCATATATTTATCATTTTCATAGATTTTTGAATCAATTTTAGATAAGTCCTCGGCAGTTTTTCCGGGAGATCCCAAAATCAGAATACGCTGAGGGTTGTTCCCACCTGTACGTCGAATTTCGTGCGTCACGTTCATGGTCCATTGGTTATATTTCTCGGTATTCTCGCGAAGACTCTCGTCACTTTTGTGATTTCGTTCGCAAGTGTCTTTTCCTAGTTCTGTAAAAAGATTAAAACTCAGTCTATAGTCCTTGTCCTTTAACTGCCGTGCTACCGCTGTCCACCAATTCACATAGGCTTTAAAGTCCTTTTCCATGGCGCAGGCCTCTGCTTGATGGTGAACCCAGGAGATGATTGGAACCACATCATGTTTCAGACAATGGTCGACAACGGTCGTCAGGTCGCTAAGAAACCGTTTGAATTTGACGGTAGAGTAGTCATATGAGTAGAGATCTGCCCTGCATCGAAGTCTTAAGTTGCTAAAGCCTTTTTCATGGACGTCTATGATGTTCTGTTCCCAGTACTTTTTCATCGGCGTCTTCGTTTTGAACCAATTCGTAGAAAATCCTGCTCTGACAATCCCTGCTTGGTACTGTTCCGGGGTAATTGGATCATTCACGTTCACCACTGCAAAATTAAAAATTGAATCGACCAAGAATATTAGAACGAACATTGTCGAATGTCTGGTTTACAACAAAGTTCGTTCACCAAGCGAAAATAAACAACGATCCGAAATTTTGACATTTCAATTCTAGATCATAAGAACAATGATATTAGTAGAAATGACAATTGGAAAAACAGTTTCATTAAATCTCGAAAAGTACCCCAAAACAGACGAAAATATTCAATTTGGTCTAGAGATTTGGTATCAAGCATCAGAGCGCTGAATCCGCGGGTCTAAGGTTTGATTCTTTGTGAGGATTTGAATTTTATTTTTTTTGTCACACGCTCATGACACAAAAACAAAAAAAAAAAACAAAAAAAACATCTAGACAACGAGGATTCCGTCCTTTTCGGCGAAGTCCTTCACGCGAGTAAAAACATTAGTGAAAAAAAATTGGTGTTAGCTTGCCGCGGGAAGCTCTTAGAGTAAGCTCCCGCGGTGCATCGACATCATTCCAAGGGATGCCTTCTAATTAAATCAAGGCTGCCAGTTTCTAGCAAAGAAAAGTTGGAGCTTCATCTCTTTACCAGTAGTTTTAAGCAGTTCGTTAAAGGTCTTTCATTTCTAACGAACAACTGACAAAATTTGAAATTTACATCGTGACGTTAATTGCAACTGTGCGCAATTTCATTAATCGTTTTCGTGAGCCAATGATTCTCTTTCAGATATTTACGCGATGGAATACAAAGCAAACTATTCTCATCACATTTTAATTAAAAATTGTCTATGGACCCACCTGATTCCACTGTTATGAAAACCATAAACGGCAGGAAAGCTGAACAGAACAGGACCAATGATCTGAACATTTCGTCTCCTTTAGTTGATTTTTTTTGATCTGTATAGAGGAAATTAACAACTACATTTAGGGCTTTGTGTCCTAGAAAAAAACGTCGTTTACTGAGTTCCGGGATTCGTGAGTGAAGTAACAATTATTATAACATACGACGCAGATTGATATTTCCTTAAAGTATTCTTCAATAGAAGATTTTAATTTTAAAATCGTACAATTTCAGAAATTCCCTCACAAACCTACGAAATTTTCTGGCCGTAAATTCTAGTAATGAAAAATTCAAGCATGTTGAAGTCTCGTACATGCAGGAAATTCGTTCATTTTTGCTTCCTATTAGCAAATTTACAATTCTATGAATAAAGATTTGATCTCGAAACATGCCTTGGTCGTTTTTGCTTTGTTTTTCATTCATAGTTTTTGGGTAGATCGCGATTACCTCGGAAACCTGACAAAATAATGATAAAACTCTTTCTTCAAACACAAGTTGTGTCTGATGTGTTCATGCATGCGGCTTTTAGCTGTGCGTATACAGTTATCGAGTTTGCATGCATTTTGGAAGTTTGGAGAGCACTCAAGGAGCTAAAGTTGCTCTCGACTGCACCTGGAGCAGAGATTTGTTTGTGTTAAGCCTCTTATCAGGAAATTTAAAATTGTTTGAATAAAGCTTTGGTCTTGAAATATTTCTTGGTCATTTCTTCCTTACCTTGTACTCATACTTCCCGTCGAGTGGATGTGATTACCTGGGAAACCTGACGCAAGAGTAATTTTTAATTTGTGCAATATCCGACCTTTTTTCCAGACCTCACTCAAGCTGAAATTTCGGAAATGAGCAAGCTAGCAAGTAGCCGCGTCCTAAGTACTTTACAACAGTACAGAGCACGGCTAAGGCTTTACTATTTTCTAAATGGATGCGCTTAGGAAGTTTGGAGAGCACTCAAGAAGCTAAACTCTTAATTACGCTTCTTTCTCTTGCTCAACAAACTTCCATCGTGCATTCATAACTTGATATACACACGCTAAGCATGAACTAATTCTCTAAGGTTTAGGTAGAAAGCATGGTCTTTAATAAAGAAGAGTTGTCGTGACTATTCAGCTTTTGTAAACTAAGTATAGCACTGTGTATCTTTTAGATTTGGCTCTAAGTTGGTTGAAATAAATAATCCGCTAATTTCACGGGCGCAAGGTATTCGTCAGAACAAATACTCCAACATAGGACCGACTAAAGCCTGAAATCTTAGCTTTTTTTAATTTATTCTTGCATGTCATCCGGCATTAACGAAAATTCAATTTTAGAATAGCAAGTATCCGATACGTGTGGTTTGCTCTTACGCTCATATACGGTTATATCAAACTGATTTATAAAATCGGATTCTAAAACTTCGGAATCTTATGCTATGTTATGTTTTTAACTGAGGCAATATGGTTATGTTCGCTAAAAGTATTTCGGATTAAAAAAAAGATGCAGTGTGCCTGTTCAAGGCCGGCTTTTAAGACAATAAGCTATAAGATTTGTTTTCTCAAGAAACTTAAGTTGGAATGAATCATCATCATTATAATTATTATTGGACATGAAATAGGACAAAACCTACAGATACCTCCGAAAAGCACACCAGTTTACAAATCGTATCACATTCTGAACATGGCAAAACTTTCGCTCACCGTAAAACTAAAAACATCTGCTACCATCAATTCCATCTCTGATCACAAACATTTGATAGGACAGCAGATAAAATATTATTGTATATTAAGTAAAAATGGTTTTGAGGAGTGATAGTGTTTGTCACTGCTAGGTGTAGTTACTTACTTGTCACGGTGTTGTTGCTGACATGAGTTTGAAGATCAGACAAATGAGATCAGTAAGGGCTAACACTCGAAACATCAGCTTTAACAACTCTTTGCTTTGGACAATTTATATTGGCCAATAGGCCATTTCCGAATTACCTTTGATCTCTTTTCCAAAACGAGGCCTGGTGCTTAACCTTTTGTATGAAAATCAGTTGCGGAGTGATTTGCATGAGAATGAAAACTTATAACCATATAACAAAGATGAACACCACGTCTCGCTTAAAAAAGAGGCCAAAGATTATTCGGAAATGGGCAATTTACATGAGCCAGACGATCTTGTCATAGCCCCCAACGACGCAGCACCACAACGACTTTCTTTATAAAGTTACCCACCTTGAGATCTAGACCAGTTCAGCTGCACAGAGGACCTAATGAGCTAAAAACATCTAAGGAAGGACTATGTTGTAAAGAAATAACTGTTGGTTAATTCAGGCCCGCGGCCAGCGTCGCATTTCACCCCGACAGGTGGCCATAACAGGTTGGCTGTGGACCAATACTAGACCAGATACTAGAATGTTGGATTTATGTGCTATGTTCAGTTCACAAAGAAACACAAATGTATATTCCTTTTACATTTTACGTTTCTTTTGTCAGATTATCAACGGCAAAAACTTTTTGCGCTTTAAATGGTCATTGCTCAGTACAAAAAAAAAATTCACTTCATAGAAAACCGCTACTTGAGACGTTAACTTCCATTAGTGGCCAAGAGAGAATTTCTTCTTAGAACATCAATACAAAATCAAGCAGACAAGTAATGAGAATAAAGCAAAATGTCCACCATGCATAGGCCACTTTCATAAATGGCTGCCGGATTAATATTCTTTTGTTTCAATCCAAATTAGCATTTCTGGCCTCGTTCTCCAGTTCAAAATTCAAAAGAAGAGATTTTCTCAAGCGAGGCCAGAAAGACTAATTTAAATTTCAATAAAAGAATATTAATCTGGCAGCCATTTATGAAAGTGGTCTATAGGATTATTAGTTGATCCAATGCGAAATTCTCCAAAACCACATCATAAGAATTGTATTGCACACTGTTAGGAGAACTGCTAATGAAATTTTGGGAGTGAAAGGGTGAAGACGTTTTGGCAACAAGTCTTACTTGTTTTCACAAATGCAATTTCGTAGATGGATGTGATTTTTAAATACCGGGTTGGGGGAAGTAAGCGGGTTAAGCCTGGCCTGCTCGTTCACATACTTTGGAAAATTCAGGTATACAGGTTATAGGGAAATGGAGCGATTATTGTTTAGTTGAGACCCGTTAACGTCTTTTGTCATCAGCAAATATCCTTAGCGCAGCGGCCAGCAGGCAGTTGAGGAGATCATTTATGTAAATTAGGAAAAGCATAGGACCAGTAGTTTCCAGAAAGAATTCAGGATTTACTTCTACAGCAGGAATATATTCTGCTAATACGTGCGCAATATTAGTAAAGTGTTCGTTAAAAGTTTCCATTATATCTAAGCTTCTCTACGGGATTACTAACTACTTTGTTGTCAGCTTTGATTTCCCCGATAATGGACGTCTGTCGCCTGGTACGAGAGGTTAACTTGTTAATTAGGTTCCATATTTTTGGCAAATTACCTTTGTTAGCTTTCAGGTTGGAAGAAACATCGAGTTTCTGCGAGCTTAACTACGTTATTTGCCCGGTTAATAACACGCTTATATTGATCCCATGCCGGGGGCTGATTCATTGGAAGAGATTGTCTTCTTTTTAAGGAAATCTCTTCTTCTGGTTTTGCTCAGGACGCCAATGGTAATCCACTTTGGACATCGCTTTTTACGGATTCTTTTCATTGAGTGATGCGTGTTTGTCGACATAGTTGAGAGACATTTTTTTCTATTCACGCCACGTCTAATTTGGGTCAGAATACAAATCGACATGGCCCCATGGCATTTGATTGAGACCCTTAAGAACTTGTTACTGTCAAAGTGCTTGAATCGCTGCGTCTCGCTCGCACGAGGATCATTATGGTCACAGTAGGCCCTACGCGTCGAAAAAAACAAGAGAATGATCACCTATACCAAGGTGAATGACACCCAATCTTAAAACCTTATCTGGGGAGTTTGTTATGCATAAAATCAATTAAAGTATTAGAAACAGAAGTAATAGTAATAATAATATAATACTTTGGACTTTGAGAAAACTAGCGCTATATAAATACTTTATTGAGATACAATGAATATAAGAAGTTCTTATATTTTGAACTTCGGTATTAGATACGCGTGATGCACGATCCTCGCAGTAGATGGCGCTATTTATGCAATAGCGAAAATCAGACCTGAAAAAAATCAGGCCTGTACGGGACTCGAACCACTGACCTCTGCGATACTAGTACTTATTACGAATCAACTTAACGGCCTGCTCCCAGTTGGCTTGCTAGCTCAATTGGTAGAGCGCTGCACTAGTATCGCAGAGGTCAATGGTTCGAGTCTCGTACAGGCCTGATTTTTTTCAGGCCTGTACGGCCTGAAAAAAATCAGGCGGTATCTATTGCATAAATAGCAGTTGTATCTATTGCATAAATAGCGCTATCTACTGCGAGGATCGTGCATCATACGTAACTAATACCGCAGTTCAAAATATAAGAACTTCTTATATTCATTGTATCTCATTTATCACTTTCACGGGTTTATTACGAATCAACTTAACAGCCTGCTCCCAGTTGGCTTGTTAGCTCAATTGGTAGAGCACTGCACTAGTATCGCAGAGGCCAGTGGTTCGAGTCCCGTACAGGCCTGATTTTTTTCAGGTCTGATTTTCGCTATTGCATAAATAGCGCTATCTACTGCGAGGATCGTGCATCATACGTATCTAATACCGCAGTTCAAAATATAAGAACTTCTTATATTCATTGTATCTCATTTATCACTTTCACGGGTTTATTACGAATCAACTTAACGGCCTGCTCCCAGTTGGCTTGTTAGCTCAATTGGTAGAGCGCTGCACTAGTATCGCAGAGGTCAGTGGTTCGAGTCCCGTACAGGCCTGAATTTTTTCAGGTCTGATTTTCGCTATTGCATAAATAGCGCTATCTACTGCGAGAATCGGGCATCATACGTAAATACTTTATTATTAGAAAGAGAAGTGAAATGTGTCGGTTCCCTAATTGACTAGCATAAGCCATAAACATAAAGAAAAAAGTTATATTCAGAAAGGAAGAAATGTGCAGTTGTTTCGGGCAACAAATTGCAGTTTTCATCGCCAAGTATGTATAATTATTTTGTTCTTGGCGTCACTTTTGGAAGTTACTCTTTCGGAGATATCAAAAAGATCAGATGGAGAGTTTGGGGGTCGGTACCAGGTACTGACTTAGAATGGCTTATTGATTTCGAAAAATAGACACTCCAAGTCATTTCTGTTTGGATCGTTATGTATTCGGAAGTTAAGATTTGTGCGCAAGCAATACAAACAACACCTCCACTCCTCCGTTAACTTTATTATCTTTCCTTACAAGTTCAAAGCCAGGCAAGTAGACTTTGTTATCATGCACTGGGGAGTCTAATTTGCATGTAGACTCGTTGATTACTAAAATATCAACTCTAGAAGAATACGTAAAAACTCTAAGATCGTCAATATGGGACAGCACACTATAACATTAAGAGACGAAAAAACAAAACACCGACCAAAGATACTAGAATGGAAATTCTATCAATTAAATTAATCGATTAACCAGTCTAACGGCCCTCTACTGTCTTCCATACCTCCAGTTTTTGCAGGTGCAAACATTGGATGTATCACTGGATGCACATTCCAGATCTATCATGACGATGAAAAAGTTGTTAAGAACAGAAAAAAGGGTCCATTTGTTAACGAAAGTGATGAGGATAAAAAAAAAGGAAAAGGTAAAAAAGAAAAGAAAAAATTGCTATACTAAGGGGACTAAAAAGAAAAGCAAAGTGCGAATTTCACGGGAAGAAGTTACTCGGCCCCCAAGTCGACCATCTCGAAACTCATCATTATATTAGTATTAATTGTCGGTGTCATGAGTTTTTAAATACCGGCTTGGGGAAGGGGGGAAGGGTGAGGACGTTTATATGACTAAGAATGCAAATATCTCCAAACTTACAGACCAGGAGCAAACTGGTGTTGGAAATGCAAACCCCGGGGTGACGAAAAGTCGCGAAAATGACATTCCGCGGGATAGAAAGAACGCCAAACACAGAGAAGGTACGAAACTTTTTTTAAAAGTTAACTCTGGCATTTCACGTACGATTCCTGTAGGCCCTAGTTGTAAAGATCAAAATCAAAAATCAAAACACAACGAAGAAATATCACTTGTAGGAGGAATTAAGTGTCACTAAAATACTTAATCAACGAAAAGGCAAGTCTAACAATAGGAACAGTTGCGTATACAAGAACTTCCAAATTTTACAAGTAATCTCTTATTTTTGCTCACCCTACATTTGCTTGTGTTATCAAAAGTAAATCATAAGAAGAATTCAGCCACATTTTAATTTCCGCATCAATTTAACCCTTTATAACAATATTATTTAAAAATTGAATACCAAATCCATATCAGAAAAATACCACAGTGGTTCAAAAAGATAACTGCTTAAACAAAAAAAGATAAAAAAAGGTAAAAAGGAAAAGGAAAAAAAACCATGATGATAAGGAGGATAAATTGGAAAAAACAACAGCATCAACAAAAACGATAAAGAATTTCACGGGGAGGAGTTACTCGGCCCCCAAGCCAGTTTGAGAGTTACTCCTTGTCCGCCAGCTCCAAATCATACTCGGGGAGAAGTTATTCGGCCCCCAAGCCAGATCAAGAATAACTCCTATAGCGTGATTCGAACCCGCGACCTCGATGACCTCACACATGCACTCGTTGCGCGCCCACGATTACCAGTCGACCATCTCGAAACTCGTTCAAAGTGCACCTACACCCAAAAATTTTTTTCGCTTAACGAAGTAAGCTTATTTTTTTTGGTATTTCTGCGCAAAAATTTTTTTATTTGCTCAAATCTTCAATTTTCTATGCGCAGTCAAAAAACGGAAAATCGGCCGCCATCTTGCCCCACGACCGAGTTTAAAGAGGAATGGCTCTAGTGGGTAATGTGACGTCAAATCGAGAACACGAAAGTCTGCATTTCACACATTTTCACTTGTTTGGGAAGGTTGTAGTCGATAATTGTCCGAAAATATGCCGACTAAGTGTGTTGTAGAAGGATGTAGCAACGTGCGAAATTTGCAAGAGGGTATCGCGCTTCATACATTCTTCATACAACACACCTAGTCGGCATATTTCGGACAATATCGACGACAATCTTCCCAAACAAGTGAAAATGTGTGAGATGCAGACTTTCGTGTTCTCGATTTGACGTCACATTACCCGCTAGAGCCATTCTTCTTTAAACTCGGTCGTGGGGCAAGATGGCGGCCGATTTTCCGTATTTTGACTGGGCACAGAAAATTAAAGATTTGAGCAAATTAAAAAAATTTTGCACAGAAATGCTCCAAAAAATAAGCTTATTTCGTTAAGCGAAAAAAAATTTGGGGTTTAGGTGCACTTTAAGTTAGTATTAATTGTCGGTGTGAAGAGTTTTTAAATAACGGCGTGGGGAGGGGGGGAGGGTGAGGACGTTTGTCTGATTGAGAATGCAATGGATTAGGAAAATGAACCATACAAAGAACTGATGGAGGCCATCAACGAGAAATATTAGCATATGTGGTAACGGCGGACAGACTCGTTAACTGGGGCTCTTTCTGGAGCTTATCAGTCAAGTAGCCACAGGGAAAGTCCCAAACCAGGCTACGGTAATCAAAGTCTGGCAAAATTCAATTAAATTCGAGTGGTAGTTTCCTTCGGAGTAAAGGGTCGCACCCGTTTGAGGGTTCCTATCGCTGAATATACTTCAGAATTGCTTATTTCTTTAACGTGTTTACGCCAAGTAAGGTGAGCATGTACGTTAACACCCAAGGATTTGATATGTCTAACCCTCTTGATGATTTGATCGTTGACTAATTTCATCGTTTACATTTTAGACAGATAATCTCCGCCTTGTCATTAGCCCTGTTTTGGTAACGTTTAAACTAAGCCTGTTGGCTTTAAGCCAGCAGCTTAAGTTACTTCGTTTATGGGTTGAGGTTTCTTTGAGACCCGTTAACGTCTTAGCCGATGGTGTAATGTTTTTGTCATCAGCAAATATCCTTGGCGCCGCGGCCAGCAGGCAGTTGAGGAGATCAATAATATGTATCAGGAAAAGCATAGGACCAGTAATTTCCAGATAGAATTCAGCATCATGATTTACATCTACAGCAGGAATATGTTCTGCTAATATGTGCGCAATATTAGTAAACTGTTCGTTACAAGTTCCCACTATGTCTAACCTTGTCTATGGGATCACTGACTACTTTGTTATCACCTTTCATTTCTCGATATTGGACGTCTTGCCTCTGGTGCGGGAGGTTAACTTGTTAATTAGGTTTCATGTTTTCGCAAATATCCTTTGTTAGCTTTCAGGTTGGAAGACGCGTAGAGTTTCTGCAAGCTTAATTGCGTTATTTGCCCGGTTTCTAGCACACTTATATTGATCCCATGGGGCTGGTTCATTGGAAGAGATTCTCTAATTTTTTGAGGAGATCTCTCCCGGTTTTGCTCAGGACGTCACCAGTAATCCACTGTGGACATCACTTTTTACGGATTATTTTCACTAGGTGATGCATGTTTGTCGACATAGGTGAGAGACATTTTTTTCTATTCACGCCACGTGTAATCATTTTGAGTCAGAATACAAATCGACATGGCCCCTTGGCATTTGATTGAGATCCTTTAAGAACTTGTTACTGTCAAAGTGCTTGAATTTCCGCGTCTCGCAACTGTAACATAAGTGAGGGAAAATAATTGATAGAGCTCTTTTCTGAATTCATTCTAAGTCGTTAATTAGATAACTAGGCAGAGATGAATGAAAAACCGGTACAGCATAGTCATAGACCGATCTAATACATGTGTAGAATCTTACTAAGTCCGCCGATGTAGGGACCCTAGCACGTTTAAGCTGTCTAACAAAATAAAGTCGTTTAGACGCTTTCTTGACAGTTTCATTAATGTGTAAGTTCCAAGAAAGATTGTTTGTAATAGTCACTCCAAGAAGTTTGTCATTCTGAACAACTTCTAGTTCGTGACCGTTAATGAATAAAGGTGATAGATCAGCATTGCTCTTAGACTGATGATACAGGAATTTCCTTACACTTTTCGGTGTTCAATTGGAACCGGTTGTCAACGTAAACGGACCAGTCCGCCACAGAATCGACATATTCTTGAGTGTTACTTGACTGGCCTTTGGGAATTATTTCGGAAACTGTTGTATCATCTACGTACTTCCATAATGATGCGCCGATAATGGACAAGTCATTGATTATGATGACTAAGAGCCATGGGCCCAGTTTGGTATCCTGAGGAACACCAGAGGGCACCGAACCCCATTCAGATACGCATTCTTCGGGCAAGTTTTGTTCTTTTGTGACGGTTGGTAAGGAAATCGATTATCCAATTAATGATGGAGTGTGGCAAGATCAAAGTACATAGTTTAGCGGTGAGGATCTTGGGATAGATCAGGTCGAAGGCTTTCTTGTAATTAAATAAGATAGTTCTAACAGAAGAGCCGTTGCCTTTTATAGCATTCGCCTAGCAATGAAACATTTCCAACAAAGCTAGGTGTCACCTGAAAGTGATCACTACGCTGACCAAACATTCTTCGATGTGTAAGAACTGTATTTGATTCCAACGAAACTTTACATTGAACGAAAAAATAAATGGCGACTAAACTAAAAACCAAAAAAACAACAACGCCGCGTGGTCTCGAATCGCGTCATTATCACATGATGTCAATCATAGTTACGTAAAGCGTACAAATTGAACTAAATGTTATCTGAATTAAAACAAGGTAATTATAGTCGCGACACTAGGGTCGTAGGGGATTTCGGTACAGCGCCGTATTGGCGATCGTCTAAAATTCGTAAGGCGGCGGGCTTGACATAATTAGTAACGACTAAATCCTCAGTCAGTTTAGAAAGACATGGTGTAAGGGAAATAATATTAAGAGACGCAAAAACTAAATACCGACCAAAGAATTAATTCAGTGATTGAAATTCACTAATTAACTAGTCTAACGGCCCTCTACTGTCTTCTGTCGCTCCAGTTCTTGCAGGTGCAAACATTGGATGTATCACTGGATGCACATTCCAGATCTTTCATGACGATGAAAAAGTCGTTAAGAACAGAAAAAAGGGTCCATTTGTTATCGAAAGTGGTGGGGATAATTTGATAAAAAAAAAAGGTAAAATAAATTTTAAAAAAATTACTTTACTTAGGGGACTTAAAAAGAAAAGACAGCAAAAGCAAAATGCGAATTTTATGGGGAAGAGTCACTCGGCCCCCAAGCCAGTTCGAGAGTTACTCCTTGTCCGCCAGCTCCAAATCATACTCGGGGAGAAGTTAATTGGCCCCCAAGCCAGATCAAGAATAACTCCTATGGCGTGATTCGAACCCGCGACCTCGATGACCTCACTTGCTCTCGTTGCGCGCCCACGATTACCAGTCGACCATCTCGAACATTAATTGTCGGTGTGAAGAGTTTACAAACACTGGGTTTGGGGTAGGGTGAGGACATTTGTATGACTGAGAGTGAAATGGAGCGTGTCTGGTCAAGAATAAAAGAAATGTAGCATACAAAGATCTCACAGAAGTGATATCCACGAGAAATATTAGCATATGTGGTAATACGATGAATGTTCTTTTTCAGGTCTGATTTTCGCTATTGCAGAAATAGCGCTTTCTAATGCGAGGATCGTGCATCATTCGTATATGTGGTGATGGCGGACAGCTTCGTTTACCGGGGCTCGTGAAACACGACGAATCGGATACTTCTCAAAGAAGGTATTAAGTGTGTATCATCGGCACAATGCCATATGCCTCATGTCATGCATTTTTACCTTCATATATTTTAAAGATACATTTCTTTTGCTTTATGTGCAAGACGGGGCATTCATTTGTTAAATTAGCATAGGCAATTGCATGGGGCCACGACTCGGGCAGCATCTCTTAATCTTAGCATTTGACGCACTGGGAGCCACTCCAACTGTTTCGATGCTGGTGTTATATGATCGAATTTCTTATTGTTTGGTCTAATACATTTGGCAAAGTTTTGCACGTTTTGCAATTTTGTAAGGATCTTCTTTGACGTGTTGCACTAACAATACAGATGAACGATAATATAGCCTACCAAAAACAAAAGCGTTACAATTTTTATCAGAGACTGCCTCTCAAGAATGCGTTTCACTCGAGCTGGCATAGGCCTGGGAGTGCATCTTGACACAACTTCGGTGGCATGCTTATTATAAGTTAGAGTAAAGTACAATATTGTCCTAAAATTTCTAAGCGAAGGTACTGGCATTATCTGTTTCCAAAGGAGAGTTCTATGGAAGTCTTCTGGCATCTGATGTGTCCCTAGAAGTAGGAGTTTTGTCTTATATGGGTTTAGTGAGAGACTGTGTGTGCAGCACCAAGCAGCAATGATTCTGTTAATCTGCGGTCAAAAGAGCAGCGGCTTTCTCTTAGGTCTTAACTTGAAACGACAGGTACATTTTGGAATCATTTACATAGTATTCCAGGGAGCACATGTTAGAAATGCTTGGGAGATCATTTATTTAGATGTTCAAAAGCGCTGGTCCAAGAATAAATCCTTGGGGAACACCATGTACCGTCATCCGAGATTCTGACACGTTGGGATCCAGCACGAACAGACGGTGATCTTTCTGACAGCTCTTAAACCAGTCAAGTAAGATATTAAAAAGGCCAAGGACTCTTGGCTTCGCTAGAAGGAATGAATGGTCTAAACTGTCAGAGGCAGTCATTTCTTTTTTGTCCACAGCGTTAAGTATCATGTCTGTCATAAGGATGTTTAATATTTCTATTGAGTGTTTGTTTTTTATTTCCACTCTGAGGTTGGGACAAGCGTTTCTTTCGCTCCAGTAATCAGGTTAGGGGCTGCTCCTTCACACACTTTGGAAAATGCAGGTATACAGGTAATAGGGACACGGGGTATTTGTTATTTGGTGTTCATGATCCCCCTCCATTAGCAGTGGAATGACGACTGTTTTTTTTTGATAAAGAAGAACTTCTGTCAGAGTGGAAAGTATGCAAGACAGGGCATCCTTTATAACAGAACTTTTTCGAGCCAAACTGCCTTATTAGAGGGAAAGGAGTGTTCGATCTTGCGTATCTCAGAAAAGGAAATACAATGGAACTGAAATTCGTCAATTATTAATTAGGAAAGCAGTGATAGCTGAAGGTGTCTGTTAGGGTAACTTACGCTGACAAAACATTTCAAGATCGGTCACTTAAAGAATAAATCGAATTGGCTGCAAGCCCTTAAGGTTTTTAAATGAACTATAGTGGAGGGATGAAAAATCGAGGCCATTGTCTCTCTCTGTCTCTCCCTCTTTGAGGGACATTTCCATGAGTCCTTTTAGTAACAGGAGAAATACAAACATTCACTGTGATGTTTATTCTTCGTTGTTTAATCTGGTGATTTCAATTGATCACACAAATAACGAATATTTATCTATTTTTAGCTACTCCTTTAGTTCCTGAAAACCTAGTGCCAGGTATGATTGAGCTTGACCGCGGGGCCCTGGGCGGACCATTGTAAGGCTGCGACATTTCCCAATAAATCTTATGATGTTATCCTCGTCAATTTCACTTCGACAGTGAACCCATTTTTCAGATTTGTAAAACGGATGGTTTGGCCACTAATTTCCACATGAGGTGTGTAATTTTCAGGTGTTCCATGGACTTGTGTTTCGGCAATAGTCGTCTGTACCTGATTCCTAAGAGTTACTGATATACTCTTTTCTGTACTTGCAGAGGTGTACAGCAAACTTTCTCCCACGTCTTTTGAATTTGTTAGAGAACCTGCACCACTCAAGGCTAAGTCGGGATAGGTTATCGCGAGATGGATGAATTGCGTTGTTTCTTCTGCCATTAGAAGACAATCTCCAGAGGTCACTGCCGTTATTGGCCCATCATCTGGCAAAGCACTCTCATCGCTAAACATGACGTAACCTGTAACAGGATGACTGAGGGTTGACCAAGACCTGGGTGATTTGAGAAATTGAACAACGTGTGCACCAGCATTCTTCCTCAAGACTTTGTAGACCTCGTTATTCTCAGTGTCCTGGGCGGTTTTCAAGTCACTCAGCTGAGCATGATACGATGCAGTCGGTATCAAGACAGCGTACTCGTAGCTAGGGTTTGCCGAGCTATGTTCAAACCACGCCGTACCATATCTTCCAGATGTGCTCGTTTCTCCATCCTCTTTTTTGGATGTCTGCGTTGCGATGGTGACCTTTAACATGGGACTACTGTTCATGGGTATGTAATACAGGTTTCCTTTTGCGTCTGTAAGGGTAGTGCTTGAGGATGACGACGGGTTGTGGCTGTAATCAGTCGATGTAACCTTTTCTGTTCCATCAACTTTGATAAAAGACGAAGATGACAGTTTGTCTTGAAATAATGTTGTTTGAGCAATTTTCCCGTTATTATTTTGAAGTACAATGTTACTTCCCAAGCCAACTAAAAGGTTTTCAAACATGAAAACTGACTTTTGGAATCTAAACCTAATGCTCCCACGCCATCCTGATACATCGTATTCCGGTTGCTCAAAGTTCATGCCAAACAGTCCGCTCTTCGAGGTCATTGTCCCCTTAAAAGTGAGTCCTCCTGCAAATTTGCGTTTATTGTAAAATCTTCCGGTTCTACCAATATTTAAGTCATCTATGTTCGAATTCCCTAAGGCGATAGTAGTAGTACCAGGAATTTTAGACCAATCCCATCCGTTTTCAATATCATGACACTGAAGGGATGTTTCATTATTTGCGATAAGGACGGCACCATGACTGGCAAATAACCCGAGCACATTTTCGTCCGCTGAAGTTTCATAGTCCCAGACAAAGTTATTGAAACCTTTTACAGTCACTGCCCAAGTCTTACGTCGATGTATAGAAAGAGCGGCGAAGTTCTTGGACCAATGACCTTCAAGGTACAGCTCTTGCGATTTGCCCTGTGATACAGCCGATGATTTAACCTATTAACGTAAAAGCACACAAACATAACAGTTTGAGCATGTTCCAATTTGAGTGACAAATGCTTCATGGAAGTTCAACTTTTTTGTTACGCTACATTTCAGTTGGGGAAATGATGTATGTAGAGCACGGAAGGTGCTGATAGCATCATCTTTTGCAAAGCTAAGAAGGTCATCGTCATTACAATTTTGTACTATAGATAAAACCTAAGATGATTTACCGTAAGTAAATCATGCAATGTTAACATAAACCAGTTCAAACTATCTCGAATTAATTTATGTACTTACTGCTTCCATTATCTGCAAAGATCCCAGGCTGTTGAAATAGTACTTTTTTTTGTTTGGCGCTCCATCCTCTAGATAACTGTTGACAGTTGAGTCATTGTATAACCGCAGGAACCATTCTGGATTATTCAAACTGCTTACACTTATACCTGTTGGCACTGAGGTCGGTAAAGTAGACGGATAAGATACACTGATGTATGCATAGGCAGGAAGATTCTTCACGAGAACCTTGTTCGAGTATTCTGGGTAACGTCCGCTTACACTGGGTGGAGTGGAGTACTTGACTGCCATGAGTCGTAGTGCTTCTAGTCCTCTTTGGATATGGTTCACGCTTGTCGAAGATAAGGCATACTTAGTTCCTCCCTGAAGATATTGAACTAGAGCTGCGTTATGAAGGGCTGGTGGACCGTAGGCTGATCCGTAGAACGATTTATGGTGATACACCAAGTAGTCTGGTTTTATTAGTCCTCCAAGACCTTTATTGATAGACAACGCGTTATTCTGCCACCGAATCAAGGCATCCATGTCACGGATTTTAGCTTTGATTTCATCATCAGTATTAGTCGGCATCACAAGTACAATAATAAGTCTATACAGCATTAGCGTAATCATACGGTCAGCAGTCGTTCCTTTGAATTCAAAAGATGGCGTTTGATAGATCTCTCCAAAGTCGTTGTACCATTTTGCTGACGCTATCAAATCCCGTAATCTGCTTTGGTTGAGAGGATTACTCAGCGAGTCACTGAGGAGAAACAGAGAGTGCATGAACCCAGCACCATCCAGGTTCATTTCATGGTCCAGGGATCCCAAACCACTGCCATTTGTAAATCCTTGATCCCTTGCGAAATCAAGAAGGTTGTTTATCCTACTTAGCCGATGAAGGTTAAGGGTTTCTATTGCAGCCTTAATTTGATCCACAGTCAGTGTTGAAGAGTCAGGCAAATACGATTCAAAAAATGCCTTCATATTGTTGTTTTTTCCTGCAATGGTCTTTATCGCTTTTTCTCTCTTACTTTCATTGTTTAAATTTGACCGCTGTTCTGTGGCAACTGCTGTTATTTCGTTTGTACGCGAGCTTAGATGGTATTCTAGTGTTAGTGGTAGGAGAATTTTAATCATGATATCTCCAAATTTATCATTGGGTTCACAATTTCTGCAAAACAAAGGAGGTCCTACAATCTCTTTAGTTTCCGGATCAAAGGTTAAATCATCGTATTTATCATGTGCTCTATTGAAACTTTTCTTTAGGGTCTTCCATCGTTCTTCCAGAGCGCTTCCACTGGGGTAGTTAGGTGACGTTACAGTCTCATCCGAATACCAGTTCTTTAGGCGGTTTTTGATATGATCCAAATGGTTTCTTTTTTCTACGTCAATAGTACTTGGTGACGCGGGGATTTCCTGCTGACTCCACCGATAAGTCTGTTGCCAAAAGTCGCTTTTGTCGTACCAATCCAAACCAAATGGCTCAATTGGGGGAACAACTTTGTCCCGTGATTGCTTTCTAATATTACACTTAAACTCGAGCTTGTCTATAAAAACGGTTTGAGCTCCGTTTCCAATAAAGTTGACCTCATCGATAACAGTTGGGCTATCTAAGCTATTGTCCGCTGCCCTGCATTCTTTAAATTCGACCCAAATCCCACGCCATCCTTCAAAGTCATTTGCGATAAAACTTCCAACAGTGGTCGAAGAATATTTGAATTCCACTTGCAGTGTTTTTTCTGACATCGATTCCTTGTAGATCCAGACTTTGACGCCACCATCTCCCAGACAACTGTTAGGAATGGTAAACGTTGGCGATTTCAACTGCAACTTTGATGCACCAGTGGTTTCCCATTTCAGAGATGATGATCCATATTTGACAGTCTTTTTCTGGTTAGAACGGGTTATCGTTCCAGCCGCTGGCGAGGCAATAGTCTGAAAGCATCCCAACTGTGCCTCACTCTCAAAGTCAAATGTCGTATCATAAGGGCAATCAGGTGGAGCTTGGGCTGAAAAAAGAAGAGTACGTGCAGATTTACATTGAATGACGTTCTTTCACCTTTTTTATTCAGAACATACTCCTAATAGTTAGGGATCTAAGCCAGCAGTCCGTTCGTAGAAATTTTCTTCTCTATATATACGTCCTTGACGGCAATTAAATATCATTTTAATATCGCGAGTGAAGTATATATTCGTTTGACTCATCATATCACATTTGCATGAAAACGTGAAACTCAATCGATTCGCCAAAGCCTTGATATTAACTACTTCTCTTGGGTTTGAGACAATTAGAGACAAATGCCAGCGCAACCCTATTTTTATCGAAGACTTTCTGTCGGGTTCTAGGATCTGTTAAGCGGATTTAAACCGGATTATTTTGATCATAAGGCAAAACTTTGATGCCCTTGATGAACACCAATGGCAAATGAAGATCCGTCTCCAAACGTTGTGCGTCAGGTCAAAAGTCAGCTTTAGAAACTCTATAGGTACCCAATTTACATTACCAAACTTGATAAAATTGACGAATGAAAATTATTGGATAGTTGCAAGTGTAGTTCCCATATTTTGAGTAGAAGTATTTTACTGTGTTCGGCGATCTTGGCTATATGATTTATGATACCATATTTTAATATTTTCATACCAAATTTTCTTGGGTATAGCGCTTTGCTAGCTTGCTTAACCCGCAGGGGTACTACTTTAAAGTGACAAAAGACTCACCTCGAACGCAGGTTATGAAGACCGTCAGGAACAGGGGGGGTATTTGAAGCAGAATCAGGGTGCCGAACATCTTCTCTGTTTGGGCCTGTTGATGGGTAATAATAAGTCCAATCGAATGATCACCATTAATTGAACCATATCAGGAATATGTAGGTAATAAATAAAGAAAATACGAGTCAGTTTTGGCAGTGATAATTAATGATTGCATGATGCTCAAACGGGCAACAGCTGCCTAAGAGTTCCCAAAGAAGTGGTGTAGGGTAGCTCATGATTCATGAGCTCAAAGAACAGATTGAACCCCAAGGTGACTTAAGATTGGAAAGCCTCGCCAATACTGAGTATGATCGAGGGGGATCTCTTACGCCGAACTCAGAGAGGTGACTAACAAAAAATTGTCAAGCCACCTCACAAGATGATTTTCTTCAAAATAGGCACCGAAATCCCAACGGAAAGGAATAATGGTAGTTCTTAATTATTTCAATCATATTGTCAGATAAACGAAGGTTAGATGATTTTCATACTTGCATCGTTTGTATCAACAACATTTATCAAATTTTCTGAAGAGCAAAATATTCTTATTTCTTGAAAGAAAATCGATCGAAGCTGCCGGAGAAGAAAAAGGAAGAAAGACCATGAAAGGAATGCTTAGAAAGCTTTGAGATCGTAGTCGTCAAAATGAAACAGATCTCTAAGGAATATTCAAACTTTGTACATTTAATATGGAAAAATTTCAGACCATACTTTTTATCGAAAAAAATGTATTGCAAAACGCAATACGTATACAGTGGAAACTAACCCTGAATTAAGAAATTATGCAAGAATTAAGAAACAACGGAGGCAGGCTCCTTGCCTAAATTAAACTTACCGCTTTAAAAATCCTCAAAACACCCACATATAAAAAAAAAAAACAAAAAGCCGAAAAGGCAGTGATAAAACAAAACGAAAATATCAAAACTTAAAACTTACGCAGATTAAGTAATATTACTTTGCAGGGGCGGATCCAGGAATTTTTGATTGGGGGGTCCAAACTTTGGTTCAGAAAGGACTGTTGGACTCTTTTGAGGCAAATTACTTCTCCCCCACACTCCCCACACCCCCTCCCACCAGTCGCGGTTGCACGTTATAATTCCTTGGCCGGTTACCGTTTACTTGAATTCATTAATTAAAAAATCAGCCAGTTAAAAAGTGATATGCAATCCTGCGGATGTAAGAATTTCAGTCTCAAAATTGTAAGCGTCTGGTCTGATAGGGGGGGGGGGTGCAGATCCCCCGGACCCTTCCCCTCTGGATCCACCACTGCTTTGAACAGGAAAGAACAGGCTCTTCACGTTATAGAATACTTTTTAAGATATATTAAGCTCGTCAAAGAAAAGTAAAGGCTCTCAGAAGTTCATTTGGAAGGCGGTTGCAGGTAAAATGTGGACGGAAACAAAACTGTTTGAAAATAGTTCACATTTGAGCAAAAGGTCACTAACCCAGGAATTTGAAAGACCTGGCCTCTATGGGTATGATGCCCTAAGTCAATTGATGACAGTTTAAAATTTTATAAGATTCCTTTGCTAACTTTGGTGTTGTTTTTTTCTTTTGGACATAATGTTTTATAACTCTACGTACACTGAATCTTCTCTCTCGAAGAAAACAGAATCACGACGAAGAACAAACTTACCTTACTTGGCTGGCCCTGGTCTTTGATGTTTGATGTTTGATAACTCAAACCTAAATCGTTGTCTCAAAAAGAAATAGGATCATGATCATATCAGTTGTTAAACTTACCTTACAGGATTTACAGGACTACTTGGCTAACTTAGGTGTTCTTTTTTGTTTTTTCTCCGCAATGTTTGATAATTTTTCCTAAATTTTCTATATCTCAAAGGGAAACGGGACCACGAGGGTTGTGTTAAACTTACCCTATGCCTCTTTTTTCAGGCTCCACGACCAGGCGTGAGCTAAGAATGTTAAGTAATAAAGAAGAATTTGGTGCTCTTTATACTTTGTCTTTTAAATGACTCATCACTGAATCAGTGTTAAGACAGGGTGGAATTATCTCCGTGACTAGTTCGCAGGTGTAGATTCCACAAAATGAATGATGTCCCCTTGAGATATTTGGTACTTGTCACCGCGCTAAATTAATTAGTTCTTCTTCCGTTGAGTTGAGCGTTTCTCCTATTGCTCCACTAATTATCACATAGTCATTTGTCTTGATTTCAAATGTGTCTCCTTGTGGACAACCGAGATCAAAGGTATATCGTTCGCTTTCTTGACAACTTGGAGAAGACGAGCCTGTACCCAAACTCTTTTTCCCAGTTTTCATCATTATTTATGACTGAAGTATGGTAAAAAAATCTGTTCCATTGTCAAGTAAGAAGTGGCCCACTTGGTGATCTCACTGGTACACGCAGACTAAACTGCTGAGCTGAAATATTTGCGATAAATTTATCTTTTACTTTTAATCTGTAGATCTTTTCTCAAAAGACAAGCTAGAAATTGATGGTTTCGAAGAATTTCCTCGAAATAAGAATTCGAACTCTGCAATTTTCATGAAAAGACGTCTGGAAAAGCTAAGAAAAACAGCGGGCGGTACACACCTGTCGGATAGCCGACATTCCAACCTATTGAAACTAGAACAACCGTATCTATCCACCATATTTTCATTTACTTCTGTTTGGAAGGATATGGTGCTGGTTGTCACAGGTATGCCATAGGATAAGTGTGACCATAACAAGCGTGTCCTTAACAACCAGTTTTCAATTAGTTTGCAAAAATAATAAAGTGATATTGTTGTCCGACAACAATATCAATATCACTTCTCCCTCACCAAAGGGCCTTTGGTGAGGGAGCCAAATTTCTCAAAAAAAAAAAAACCTTTCGGCGACAGTTACCGGCGTTTCGTTAACGTGATTAAAACCTATCATCAGAGTGAAGCAATGAGTGGTTTCGCGGTGGGACGTTAGAATAAATTGCATCAAAATTCTCTGACTTTCGACACAAATCGCAATTATTCCTCCTTGTGGCGATGATGTCGACTTTACCATCATGATGATGAATACCATCTCACTCGGCTCGGCATTAGGCGCCTAAGGATAATGAAAAACAAAACGAATCTTGATAAAATTAAAGCTCCTGAGAAAAGACGATGACATATTTCGAATTCTGCGCTGTTAACTTAGCTTGAATTCTTCGCTGTGGGAAAGATGTTGCTAAAGTGTTAGCCGTGAATAAGATAAGACAGACTTTTAAGTTTTAATGTTCAAATACCATTGCTTTCTCACCTTCAGTTAATTTTAACCAAGATATACTCATAACGAAACCGGGGTATAAAACAACTACACCGGTCTTGCAGAGGTCATGGGTTCAGTCCCGTAGAGGCCTATATTTTTTTCAGGCCTTGTTTTCTCTACTGCTTAAGTAGTGTTCATTACTGCGAAGATCGCTCTAATATCCATTTCTTTAACCGCAGTTCACACATATGATTTTCATATATTCACAAACATTGAATTAGCCAAGCTTCTGAACTATCCGACCGCCAAGATGTTAGAACTTAGTCTTACGCCGCCTGCGGAATAGACAGGTCTCTTAATCCAATCTTTTTGGGATTTATATTTTGTCTTCTTCCAACTCTCGTGCCAAAGTTAGTGAATAACATCTCCCTTAATTCGTTGACCGAGCTGAAATTATGGCATTTCTCCTAATTCTTTCTTGACATACACGATGACTCGGGAAAGAACTTTTTTATTCAATATTCATTGAAAGTCGAAGTTTATTCTTTTATCTCCGATGAAGGAATTAAGAGATCTCATCGGAATAAACGGCTGATCGGCAAAGCTATTTCCCCCTAATTTTTCTTCTCTTTTATTGTTGTATTCTTTAAATACAAGGGGAAGAATTTTATTTGATTATATTTCTTGGAAGACATGTCCCTTTAACAACCTGTCTAGCCGTCAGAGGTTGAAAATGCGTGGATGTCAGATTTGGGGCTTAACTCATGGAAACTTTAATAAAAGTATTCTTCATTCTAAGATTCTTTTTATGCCGTATGGCTTAGAATGTCTTTCCCTATTGTTAGGGGGAACAGAGAGGTTATAGAAAGAAAACAAAAACTATTCCTCCCATCGTACTGCAGTCAAACTTCATTTTCAAGTCAAGTATTTTTCTTAACAGTAAGCGATGGGGAACCGAGATTTTTTTCCGTTTTACTGGTTCAATCCCAAACGAAAAAACTAGAATGGGGTTGAAATTCTGACAATTAATGAACGTAAAATAAGTTGAACTCCTGCCCTCGCCCTCACTCACCCATTCACCTTTCACCCGATGACCTTTCACCCGATGACCTTTCACCCGATGACCTTTCATTGTGGAAGGCGAATTTCTGAGTTCCTTTTTCAACACGTACATTCTTGAAAGTTGATCTAAATTTTTCATTTTGAGGAGAAAGTTGGGATTTTAATTCCATCTTTCCTTTATATAATCATCTCGCCACAAAAAAGAGGTCACGGTAAATGAATACTAAGGCACTAGGGCATCTTCGTCGAATAAAACGGAAGAAAATCGGGTAATGGGGTGGGTTTTTATCTGCTTAAGCCCGAACAATAGGTGCGATTAATGATAAATGTGGAAGCTTTAAAAGTTCATGGCATTACCTCACGAATGTTGTTCAACCGTCTGGAAAAATTTAGAGCTCCATCGTTCATTATTTGTCTTTCCGTCAGCCGTGTCGTTTCTTTAGTATCACTCTTAGACGTTCAAAGACCATGGTATGTTGACAGTACGCTGCTCAATAAAAAAGAAACGAAGTGACTTCTTTCTCACCTAAATCTCCATCATTATTATTTTGTGGCATTCATGCACCAAAATATGTTAGTAGACCTGTGTCGCTCATGAAATTGGTTGCCTCATAAATCGCTTTTCTAACACATGCTTTGGCCTTTGGGGACCTTTGTTCTGCCCTGAGGCATAAATGTGTTACTCGGCCAGGGATCATTAAAGTAAATTGATTGATTTTGTTTTGTTTTTAATTCTTGGCAGTTTTTGCAGGAGATCCCAAAATCAGTATTCTCTGGGCATTATTGCCACATGCTCCTCTGATTTCTGTCACAACATCCACCGTCCACCTGTATTTGTCATTTCTTCTGCGAAGGCTCTCGTTATAGTTGCTCCCACATTCATAGATTTCCAGTTCGGTAAAACATTAAAACTGAGTCCGTAGTCCCTGTCTTTTAACTGCCTTGCTACCGCTGTCCACCAGAACACATAACTGTTGTGATCATCTTCTGTGGCACAGGCCTCTACGTGGTGATGAATCCAGGAGATGATCGAAATCAATTTGTATTTCAGGCAGTGGTTGACATCGGCCCAGCGTCAAGATGCCAAGAAACTATGAGAAGTTAGCGGTACGTGGTGTAATTTTAAGAGCACAAGTGTGCCCAGCATCGAAGCCATAAGTTTTCGAAGCCTTTATCATGGACGTCTTTGATATTCTGCTCAGAGTACTTTTGCATTGGATTCTCCGTCTTGAACCAGTTTGTAGAGAAGCCTGGCTCAATCAGCTTCTGATATCGTTTGGCGGAGAGCCGCGTTGGTAGAACGACCGAGTATGAAATTGCCTAGATCATTGCGAACTGAAAATCATTGAAACAACAATGAAACGCTCCTTATCGAGAGTATGGACGGAGTGACTTGAAGTCAGTTCGGGGTGGATTGATGAAGAAATATAGACATTTTGGAAATATCATTGCCAAATGATTATCGATCTATGGTTTCAAAAAAACATCCTGACAAAATTACTTTTAGATTTTTTAATTGACTAAAAATGATCAAACTACCAAATGATTCAGTTGCAAGTTCGAATTACAAATACACCGTGGTGGAATCTTGCTTTTTTGTTAAAAAATAAAGAAGTATAAAAGTACCTGTTTTACAAGTAGGTGTAGCATGAAGATAAATAGTTAGAAAGGTCATTGATCTTTATAAACTGGAGGATAAACCGGAAACTGAAGTGAAAAACTTTCAACATTTACCCGTTAAGGTTGTGACGTTAACTATGCGCGAGCTTTTCTACAGTTTGTCCCCATTCCGACACCAGTGTAAGCCACTTGCTGAGATTTGGAGCAGCTTAGTTTCTAAAGCAGGGTTTTCCACTTACTCTGTTGTCTACCCTTTATTGAAAGGATCACGATACGTTATCAATTCAGAATTATGATGCAATTACAGACGTGTCAGTTACGAGCTCTCCCCAAATGAGAAAAACTTAAACTAGTGACGTGTAACTGTACCAAGGGCGAGCGATAATGTCTTGATTGACAAGTTAGGGTTGTTTGACCGCATATTTACCAGGAAGGGCAACTTAAAATATACAACAAAAGAAAGAACATATTTTTAAAAATGAGAAAAATTGTTTTCGTTATAAACTGTAGACGTTATTCTATGATGAGATCCTATTGAGACAGATTCGAAAGCTCAACGAGATGTGACCCGCGGCCTCATCATGACCGGAATGAATCGTCAGCTTTAAATTTACGTCAGGTTACCATGAAATGAACAGATAGATTGATGATGATCATGGAAGTAACCAACATATAAACTTCAACAATGTAACGCAAGGCTGAAAGGATCGTTCTTCAGACTTATGAGGCACAGTTTGTACAAAAAAAATACAACCCCTGCAAATATTTGGAAAATCAAGGCCTGGAATTGAATAAACAGACCGGTACGTTAAAGGCCCATTTCCATCTGAGATCCTTTGCAGTCGTTTGTTTTTGTTTTGGAGTCGCGCTAATTTGTTAAATGGCGAACTCTGATAGTCATTCACAAACACTATTAAAAAGAAAAACAAAGATTTGGTGAAGAACACAGTGAACAAATTTTCAGCTAAATATTTGAGACTGAAATTTCATAAATCGAGTCTGTGTATAAAACTTGTACAAAGCTTACCTGTCGTTGTGAAATTATTCTGATCGAAGCCAAGAAAGTATTACTTAACGCCATATAAACCATGTAAGTGAAAAAAACACTCCAACTAACTACTACTTTCAACACACTACTCTGAAAACTTCAAAACTAGTTTCGTCTACCAGAAGTAGTGTGTTGAAAGTAGAAGTTAGTTGGAGTGTTTAATTCACTTACATGGTTTATATGGTGTAAAGCTTACCTAATGTTGAAAGAAATTGTTCGGCTCCAACACTAAATAAAATATAAACAAATGACCAATATTGGCCAAACTGATTTACTTTACGCATTTCAATCATAGAATAATGACTTGTACAAATGAGATCGCTTACGTACATATCTCAGGATCTCAAGTAAAAATCAGTCAAATAATTATTCTCACCTAGAAAAAATCTCCCCGGAGTCTCTAGTTCCATCGTAAGAACAATGTAATAACATTTCTGCAAAAGCACTGTCTGTAGTGTTACCGACACCCATGGTTGTTTTCCTTGCCCTCCTTAAATCATACACAGACTCTCGAAGTCGAATAACCTTTGCTGAGCCGGGCAGACTTGGCGTTCCTCTAGACCGCTTCTTCGGCGGCATCAACTTTTTTTCAAATGACGTTTTTCACCGTCATACATGTAAGCATTAAAAACTATTTACTGATACGGATACTACGATAGTTTGTTGATCGCACATGATTCCAGATGGAACTTTGAAAGCCCAAATTAGTAAGATGGAAGAAGATATCAAAGCGATTCCGCAAATACGAGGAAAATAGGGTATTTTTCATATATGAAAAATGATCCGGGCTCGCAAGGCATCTCGGTTGGAAATGGGCCTTTAAAAGTAGTGCGAGCGCGTACAAAACGAGCTTAGTCAATACCGAAGTGGATCGGGACGTCATGATTGAACGACTGATCTCCAGAGACGTAAAAAAAAAGTCAAAGGTTGACAGTAAACAAGAGAGAGAAAAATCGTAAGACAGAAGGCAAGGACCCGAAGAAAAAGAAATTTTGAGGGATATAGTCACGGCACCCACCTACATTGCTCAAGACTGAGGTACCGCCGGGAATACCAAGCGACGAACCGAGCAACTCAATGCAGACCAACGATCAGCTGTTCAACTACAAATAAATTTCATGGAAATTACTCGTGTCACGCTGACCGTCCGCTGACCGTCCGCTGACCGTCCGCTGACCTATGTAAAAATGTAAACGAATTAGAAAGTCCATGCAACCCGTAGTTGATCAGAAGTGTTCTGTCATTCTTCTTCGCCCCTTGACCTTTTTCATTTTTTTTTTTTTTTTTCGGTTTGCCGTTCTCTTGGCAAAATAAACAAAACTAAGATAACAGTCTTGCGTGGATACTTCTGCAATTGGGACCGGTAAAAAATAAATCTTACCCTTTGAATTGAAGATCTTAGTTTCTGGCATAAGTATCTGCAGACGAAAAAAATGTCTGACACGAGTTAACAAACGATTTATTGAACTTTTATCACCAGTGCATCAAGTGTCGCTAAAAGCTCGCTTTGTTCCTTTAAACGTGTTATAAAAAAACTAAAATACATGCAATATATGCTAAATTTAAAACCTAACATAGGGAAACCGAACTAAAAACCTTTACATTTTGTAACTTGAATCTAGTAACTGCCACACGTACCGTAAAGCCTTTCTCTCGATAAGATTAAAACACAAGTTATCAGAATAACGCGATGGTTGCTGTTTCATTCGTCTGGTGGTAAAAAATGCTGGCAACAATTAAAACCGCACTCATTATTCCTGGCCATCTCAACTTCTTCGACTCTTATCTAAACTTATCCAGTACAATTATAGCAACTTTCTAAACAAAGAGGATCCTCTCCTAAAAAAAAAAACACTATATCCTAAACAGATTTATGTTTTTAAATATACAGAAGTCATAGAAGCTTTAGCTTCCTAAACATGTATGTAACCCCTGTAACATGACTAACGCATAATGAAACCTGTTTGACAAGCTAATGTCTAAAAGAATGCCAAGATCTATAAATGCTACAGAAAAATGTTCAGCTGCATCTTAAATCACCAAAAAGCAATCTCGTTGTACAGTCCCAAATCACAAACATTAAGAAAAAAGAACCCACTTTGTCAAATCATAAAACAGTGGAGAGAAAAATATCCGTCTGCACTCAACTGCATTCAGATAAATAAGTGTTCAATAAGCATGACTGATAACAGTCCCATTTTACAAGGAAGCCTTGGTATGATTTGGGGCGAGGCCCTTCGCCTGACATTCCACTGAGAAAAAGGAAAGCCCAAACGTCTTTCAGTCATATGAACAGAAAGAAACTTAAGGAATCATGAAAAACTTTTAAAAAAGTTGATTCAAACATTCAAACACCAACACCTGTAAGGATGGAGGACGACAGTCACGAACTAGAATCATCCCTGATATAAAAATTTTGAATCAGTTTTTCCTCGTGGACAAAATAGAAAAAAGAGCTGTTTTTCCTTAGTTGATGACTGTACAAAGAGTTAGACATCAGCTATGCACTGAAACTTACAATAAGTATATTAGACAAAAAACTAAATAACAAAACTAACGCAAGACACTACAATGACTTGGGTCATCAAAGCAGACAGTTTACACAACCAAGGGAGCCTTGTCGTGAGTCTTTGCCGTTTGATCTGCATACATGGCCTGTCCAGCATAAGTACCCTGGGGGTAAGCACCCTGGGGGTAAGCACCCTGGGGATAGGCACCCTGGGGATAGGCACCCTGGGGATAGGCACCCTGGGGATGGGCACCCTGGGGATAAGCGCCTTGTGGATAAGCCATTGGAGCTCCTCCAACAACCTGCATGGATGAATGGTTGACCACCACGCCAGTAGGACCCATTCCTGGTTGTGCAATAACCACCATAGGGGGATCCTGGAAGAAGTAAAGAGTTGCTCAATCATGTCACTGGTTAGCATTCAAAAACTTTATACTGTCCAAGTTAAAAATAAATTTACATCAATTACCTCAAAAATAGCGGAGGCGCGGTGGCCTCCTAGTTAGTGCGCTCAAATCTGGATCGAGTGGTCCGGGTTCTAGCCCCGGCCGGGACATTGTGTTGTGTTCTTAGGCAAGACACTTTACTCTCACAGTGCCTCTCTTCACCCAGGTGTATAAATGGGTATCGGCAATTTAATGCTGGGGGTAACCCTAAGATGGACTGGCCTCCCATCCAGAGGGGAGTACAAATACTCCTAGTCGCTTCATGCTACAGAAACCGGAGTTAAGCACCGGCCTAATGGGCCTCTAGGCTCGTAAACAGACTTTACTATACTTACCTCAAAAATATATCATTTTAATAGTAAAACTAGACTAACTCTGGTTAGACAGCAGAACAGACATAATATTTGTGTTTTACAGGCAAATGGAGACAACACTAGGTGAGCACAAGGCGCAAGTCATTAATGAGGGGGAGAGTTCAATCCCTGGCGTAAGACTCGTGTCTTGCACTCACCTTGAACTTGTCTCTGTTTGCCTTTAAAATGCAAAATATTTTGCCTGTTCTGCAGCAACAGCAAAAGAACTAGATTTGAGGTTCAATTGCACATGAAAGGCATATTTCTTTATCAAACTGTGACAATCTGAGGGCTAGCAAGCTCAAAACACATTAAGATAAAATGTATATATGATTCACCATGTTTATAAAGTATTTCATTTGACCAATACATAATTTGTAGGGGTACTCCATTTAGGTAATCCACAGGGTACTCCAGAGAGTAGGGCTCTGCATTTTGTTATCTACCATGTTTCTTTGTCTACCACTTCCCATAAAATGGACATTTTCCCTTGTAGTGTTTGCAGTTTTTGCAACAATATTTATTATTTAAAGCTTTCAATCCTACACATCTCTAGATGTATCTATACTTACAGGAGGGGCACAGCAAGTTGTCATACAACCCAAAACTGATCCAGCAAAGGCCAAAGCAGTGGAGATGTAGCAGACAATCATGATCAAAACAATCACAGCTCTGATGCTATGCAGGTAGGAGCAGTCACTCACTGCAGTAAGGAAAGCCATTACAGAGTTAAAGAATTCATTTTGTAAATAACCAATTTTTTTCATTTCACAAACTGCACATTTTCACTTTGTTTTGTTGTGCAAATTACAACAATTCAGCCAGAAAAGAGCAAGCCTGTACCTCAGAATTAAACACATACTTAGTTCAAACAAAAAATACAATGACTGACCACATTTGATCATTTGCTACCTCATTATTGTGAAATAACACCAGACAAAGCCTTTCAAAACCTTCATGTTTGATGATACAAGATTTTCATGAAAAATATTGGCAGCATTCCCTAATAATATATCGTTATATTGCTCTTTGTTTTTTTGCAACTCTACCCATCACTAGAATAATTTTATAGTTCATCCCAATAAGCTGCAGTATTCACATTTAAAAATTGTAAACAGTTTATGTCATTGTTATTGTTGTTGTTTACGCTATCATTCTCATTATTGTTATCGTAGTTATTGTTGTTATCATTATCATTAAAAACATTACAATACTGACAATATTTTAACACCTCTGATCATATTTTAGAAGAGCTTAAATGCAGAATTTTAAAAAAACCAAGCTTTTGTATTGAACTACTGGAACCAAAAAAGGTACAGAATCTATACAAAAAAAAAAAAAATGAAAAAATCAGACCATTACATAATAAATGTAACTTAACAACTAGTAGACATACGTATATAAGAACGATCCTTCGCAGTAAAGCACTATTTGAGCAATAGTGGAAATCAGACCTGAAAAAAATTTCAGGCCTGTACGGGATTCGAACCACTGACCTCTGCGATACTAGTGCAGCGCTCTACCAATTGAGCTAACAAGCCAACTGGGAGCAGGCCATCAAATTAATTCGATATAAACCCGTAGATGATAAATCGAACAACAACAAACATATGAAACATATGAGTGAACTGCGGTTATGAGACGTATATAAGAACGATCCTTCGCAGTAAAGCACTATTTGAGCAATTTCCACTATTGCTCAAATAGTGCTTTACTGCGAAGGATCGTTCTTATATACGTCTCATAACCGCAGTTCACTCATATGTTTCATATGTTTGTTGTTGTTCGATTTATCATCTACGGGTTTATATCGAATTAATTTGATGGCCTGCTCCCAGTTGGCTTGTTAGCTCAATTGGTAGAGCGCTGCACTAGTATCGCAGAGGTCAGTGGTTCGAATCCCGTACAGGCCTGAAATTTTTTTCAGGTCTGATTTCCACTATTGCTCAAATAGTGCTTTACTGCGAAGGATCGTTCTTATATACGTCTCATAACCGCAGTTCACTCATATGTTTCATATGTTTGTTGTTGTTCGATTTATCATCTATGGGATTATATCGAATTAATTTGATGGCCTGCTCCCAGTTGGCTTGTTAGCTCAATTGGTAGAGCGCTGCACTAGTATCGCAGAGGTCAGTGGTTCGAATCCCGTACAGGCCTGAAATTTTTTTCAGGTCTGATTTCCACTATTGCTCAAATAGTGCTTTACTGCGAAGGATCGTTCTTATATACGTCTCATAACCGCAGTTCACTCATATGTTTCATATGTTTGTTGTTGTTAGTAGACATACCTCCATAACTGGTGCCATCTGGACAAATGCAAGAGCTTCCCATAGAGGTACAGTCTGAAACATCGAGTCCTGCAACATCCCAGATAGACAGAGCAACAGTGACAACAATTGATGCTGCTCCAGAAAGGACTGTGACAATAATGCTCAAGACCAAAAATGTAACCATCTGAAATAAATTACAATTTAATAAGCAATTTGATAGCATTGTTTTGACTCTTAAAATAATCATTTAACAAAATGTTTTCTCCATTTAAGGCAACAAAGAAGGCCAACCCACAATTTGTAAGAAAATATTGTTGAATGTAGCTATCTTAGCTCAGACAGTTCTGTGTCTTGTGCTTACATAAGTTTCCCAAATTCCCACAGCCCCCCATCTCATGTTTAGATCACTGAGTCTATGTGAACATGGAAAAAAGTTTTTACTGAATAAATATGAATAAAAAAAATTTAAAACACATTGACTCCTGAACCGCCCGAACCTCGCGATCGCCTCGCGCGAGAACGCTTTCCCCCCTACCTCCCATACTAAGTGGAGCTTTGTCCCCAAACTTCCTCTGTAGTTTAGAGATCAATAAGCCAATCAGAATCCGTTGTTTGCGCAGATATTTTTTCGACTTTAGGGGGTACTAGAGGAGCATTACTCTATGCGTCTTCACTAAATGATCAAATTTGAAAAAATGGCGTCCACGCGGCCGACACTCAAAATTTTCAGGTCGGATTTTTCGTTCATTTGCGATCGAGTTAGACCTTGTGGAATTCAGAATGTAAAGTAACAATGCTATAGAATACTCTGCTTGGAAAAGAATGGATATCCAGGTCTTAAAAGTGACAGAATAAGCTCTCAAGTCAACGACACTACGGTTCTCTAAGGCGATGCGAATTATGGACGTAAAGTGAAAACCGAACTTTCGGACTTCAAGCAGAGCCTGGCGACAATTTGACGATTCGATGGCCCGGTAAATATTATGTTTGAGTAACAATGTGTTCAAAAAGTATAGTTTAATAGAAGATTTTGCCTCAAATCGAAGTTTTTTCAGAATTTTCAACATAACGCTGCGCAATTTCTGGCCATGAAGGCAAGTAAACAACGATCTAAGCATGATGAATTTTACCGCGTGGGCTTTGTACACGTAAGAAATTCGTACGTTTTTCGCTTATAACAGCAAATCAAAAACTGTTTTGAATAAATCTGACGTCCCGAAATATTTCTTGGCCATTTTAGTCTTGCTTCCTATTGATAGATTCCATGGAACTTGAGATCTCTTCACTCACGGACAAATTTGCATATTCCCTTTTGAAATATGATCCACATGCCCATTTTCACACATGCGAAAATATTTAGCGATTTTTATCTTTCATCTTGATTTTTGAGTTAAAACATAATATGCACCTATCGCTTTTTTCGCCGGAAATAAGTTCTTTAATTAGTCCTCTTTCACTGGAGCTTGTTTTTTGGAAAAGCTGATTTTTAAAAATTTACTGCGCATTGTGTTTGCCTTCTTGGTTTCTCCAAAATTTTGACTTTTCGTCGGCACGTGTTACACATAAGTGTCAATGGGTTAAACAAAAAAGATCACATTTTCAGACAATTTTCATGATCATCAGATGAGAATTAAGTTTCTTCCTTTCCTTTCAGAAAAACAACACAAAAAAAAAACTTCATAAGAACAAAACAATGGCAAAGAATGATACTTACACAACAATGGTTCTTGGAAATACCTCCAGCAATGCCAAAAACTCCACAGATTAAGAACTATCAAATGAAAAGTCACTTTTAAAAGAGTATACAAGTAAAAGAAGTAATGGGCATAACACTATTCTTTTAAAAAACACACATGGTAAGAGATATTGGAATATCATTTTTGATAGTCTTTGCTGTGTCTATACATAATAGTGGTGGTTCCCAACCCTTCTACAATAGTACTGTTTTGCTTGCATTTCTTAAATGTAAACAATGTCTTAAGCGTCAAGAATTTTTGAGCCAAAAATGGAAATCATCAGTTTATTGAAGCTTAATAAGAAAGAATGCTTAATAAGAAAATTACAAATTACAAATTAAAATAATTAATTTAATTAATCTAATTATTATTAATCTAATTTACACTTTCATGTTCATGAAGACCATTCACGCCCACAAATAGCAGGAGCTAGTTGAGGTGGGCGAGAATTAGAGGTACAGCAGTGGTGATAGATTACAAATAAAGCTTAAACATAAATTAATAACATTTCCAGAAAAAGACAGCCACTTAAGACTCGTATAAACAACTGCATCTTTAAATATAAGAAAATAGCAACACTACAATGTAGAATATAAATTATAAAGCCAGTTTATAATTAGTAATTTTTTTAAATAGAAGGGGCAATTCAACATAGTAATCCTCAGCCTCTAGGAACGAAAATAACATGTCCTTGAGGAGTTTTTTGAATGCTCTCTTTGGGAGTTGATGAAGAGCGTAGAAAATGGAGTTCCAAAGTTTAGCTCCGAAGCTAGCAAAAGAGACCTGGCTTTGATTCAGTCTCAATGGATTAATATAAAAATTGCCGAAAGAAGAGAACCTCGTATCATGAAATTTAAGGGATCAGAATCAACTGGTAGCTTGGAAAAAATTGAGGGTCTTTAACTCTTTCAGTTTTATGATCTGTGCACCCTTTCATCCTAAATGATGAGTCTTACCTCCTTTATACCATGTTTTATCTTTATCTCTAATTCTAGCCTTCTTGAAAAGTCATGAGGGGTTTATTCTTATAGGGGCAGCAAGTATGAGTAGCTTGGAGTTTTCATTTTGAACACAGTCTGTGAGAAGAAGGCTTTTAAATCACAAGTGACAAAGCTAAATGATAAAAAGGGTACTGCAACTCTCTACTTTTTCACCACCCAGTCAACCCCTAATGCTGGATGTGGAAATTAAAAAGCCATTCCAATGTGTTCATCCAGGAACAACAAATCTTTAATTTACACCATTTGGCTCTTAATCCCCTAATCAGGTTTCTCTCAAGTTACATTCATAATGATTCAAAACAATAGATTGAAATCCTGTTAGCGGTGCTGTGGGAGCTTGAGCAAAGTCTATCAGAGCAGTTGTGTGTAGAAAACCATTTCATCACAATTATAACCTGTAGTCTGAATACGTTTCAAACTAAACGAATCCAAAAGGACATAAAGACAGCAGAGTGACAATAACTCTTAAAAAATAAATGACAACTTTGAGTTTAAATTTACAAGACATGTTTTGACATTCTCATGTCATCTTCAGTTGCAAATGAGCTTTTAACAGTTGTACATTTGAATTTATATTAAGGTCAGGGTTCGTACACTTTTTCAGGCTGAAGATTCAAGGACTTTCCAGAACCCTACTAAGAAATTTCAAGGACTTTTTGTAATGACAATTTTACCTCAAAACCAAGAAAAATGTTTCTGTTAACATCTAAGTTTTGGGTTTACCGATGGTGCAAAACAAAAGCAGATATTTTTCGATGTTGCTCAATAAAAAATCAAGGAATTTCAAGGACCCAAAACGAAATTCAAGTACTTTCAAGGCCTTGAAATCAGCCTCCTGAAATTCAAGGGTTTTCAAGGGTTTTCAAGATGGGTACGAACCCTGTGAGATACGTTACAAATCATGTGTCAGGGATTACATTACAATTTGAATATTAAATGAATCCAGTTCATACATCATGTGATAACTGAGCGCATTTCAAATATTTTTTGGTCATGGAATGTTTCATGGAGACTATTTGCATGTCTATTTTGCATGAAACGATCCTCTTCCTGTCTTCTAAACAATGTCCAGATAATAAGTCTTGCTATTTAGGGATAGTTTGAAAGAAGTTTGAAAATTGCCAGTTTCCTCTAGCCTTAAAAAATTTCTCCCTCTAAATGCCCTCTAGTCTCCCTCGCAGCCGTTTTTAGTCTCGTCACGCAACGCTTCTCCCCACAAACGGCTGCTCACATTCGAACAACATTCCTTTCCCTTTGTTGTCTTTGCACCAATGAGATCCCTGACATTGTTTCTTATGCGACCAATCAGAGCACAAGAGACTGTAATCGCTATCGTTATTCCCGCGTTTTCAAATTCTGCATTTCATCGTAGTTTCTTGCTGGAGGAAACCCTGAAGAAGGTTTTGCAAAGTGATCGTTCTTTTATTTGTTCCACCTCAGTTGAGACAAAAGAAAAAATTTATGTTTTTGGAAAAAGTTCTTTTGATTTTCCGGCGAATATTTGTTCCTGTCTGGATGTGAATGTGAGCTGCTATTCAGCGACCAGCGAGTTGTCAGTTTGTAAAGCTTGCTACCGACGATTGATCAAGTTAAAAAAGGCCTCTGTTCATCTTGAAGAGTTCAAAGATGAATTGAAGGGAATCTTCAAGGTTCGAGAACTTCCCAGAAAGAAGCGCTTATTGAGCGTTGAGAGCGACGGTGGAGAAATCCAAGCTTCGTGCCGTGGGAAATCCTCGAAATGTTTACAATTCGATCCGATCAATACGACTTGTACCTCTAATGCTACAGCCAATTCTAATATTTCTACCACGATCAGCCAAGAGGGACGTTATACTCCGGAAAGATTTCCTATTGGTTCTAATGGTGTATTGATTTAGATGCCTCAAAATTATCACTGGATAAACAAACACAAGAAAAACATGCTCAGGGGTATCAGAGCTAGATAAACAGTAAACAAAACATTTTTTTTGTTGCCTCATGGGAAATTGAATTCTGTAGTCCATAGCTTTTGAGAATTCACACTGTCTATTCAGTATGCTACTGCAGTGTTAAGTAGTCTATGAATAGTCTGGAACAACACAAATGTACAATATATGAGAGCCTAGTGACAAGTATGTGCCAATGATGACAAACTGTTACAGCCAAAAAATGTCAAAACAGGACCCTGAAAAAGTCTGTTAGCCCAGATTTTAACCCAAGAAGTACCCAGGTGCTGCAACTACTGATATAAATGAAGTTGATATAAATGTCTTCATACGAATCTGATCTATTCAAAAGTCTGAAAGATTTGCAATCTCACTGAATAATGACTAATAGCAGTCTAACGTTTTTGCTCAATATGCAAGAAGAATACAATTTGATACTGGCAGCAGCACCAATGAAGAGATTCAATTTTCAAAGAATCAATTGGTCAATATAACCCATGGAATCTTTCATAGCATTCTTAATCAAACTTCAGACCATTACCATAAATTACTTTTCTCTATTACATGTACATGTATACAGTATTTTCTTCACAAGTGAAATGTAACTAATCTCAAACAGATGTTCCATCTTTTGTGACTTCACATGACAAAACTTTCAATTGCTATGATAGAGTATGAGTAGCACACAATTTATGTCACTAATCAGACAATGAAATTGACCAGTAATCTGATTTAAAAATATGATGAGTTTATTAGATCACTCATTTTCTTACCACAATTTAGGAGGGCCAAAGAAGCTGTACTGTTCTCCCCAACCCCTCCCCCACAGTGATTTCCACCACTCTGTGAAAGGACTACAAAATGTTATCCTTATTGGTTTCAGGAGTGCAGGAATGCAACATTTCAACAAGCACATGTTTTGAATCATTTCCAATAAACATTAAAGTAAAACATTAATGGTAGCATAAAGTAAACCACATTATCTTATAGTCTGGCAATAAATAAGAGTTCTTTCTGTTTTTTCCTGACTCTGTTTCAGTTCATCAGTAAGCCAGCTAAAATACAATTCCAGTTCCATGTCCTTATCCATATACTGCACATCAGCAACATTTGATTTATTTTGACTTTCCTTAATTTCTACTGCATTTTTCATGTTCAGAAGGTTGAAGACTCACAGAAGGCTTCCATTTAATTATCTTGTGATGTTCCCCAACACATCAAAAGGAAAATAGACAGCATTAATCTATAATGAAATTTCTAATAATAATAATAATAATATAATGAAAACTTTATTAATTTTAATAATTTAATAATAATACTAATGTCATTCAGTGCTAAGGAACATGCAGAAAGCTGTAGTCTCTAGCTCCTTTAACATTGCCAGGACTTTCAAGGTCCTATTGGACTGAGTTCTTCAAATGACGTTAGCTTCAAGCATAGGTTTTTAATAGGTTGATGGGACATTTATCTCCATTTTAGGGTCTAGGGGTCTACCATCTTAGAACTTTTAGGTTTTATTTGTGTCGGGACAGGTCCTGTCAGACTAAGTTCCTTAAATGACGTTAGTTTCAAGTATAGTTTTAATAGGTTGATGGGACATTTACTTCCTTTTAGGGTCTAGGGGTATAAAATTTTAAAAAGTTTAGCTTTTATCTATGTAGTAGTGACAATCAAATAGGCTACACCATGGCACCCAATATCAATTTTATTGGTAATCTGAAGCACTCAGAAGTGTATACTGCCATGATAATGTCTTGTATTTAGACACAACATTTTTACAGGTGATCATGTGTAATATAACACAGACAGAATAAAATAACGATAACCAAAATAAGACCACAGTGTAATACTAATACTGACTAAACTATTTACATTTTCTATTTACAATATTTACATTCTTATTGTCCTTTCCTTTATACTGCTTAATTTAAAACATACATGTAAAATAACATTTTGCTGCAGACTCGTTTTTATTGAAACACTTACCACTGCCTTACAACATGCGCTTCATCGACGGCAATGGCACAGAGTTTTTTGGCATGGAATACACAGAGTTCGTCAGCATAGATCTCCAGCGTTCGTTCCTTAACCACGCTTCAGGGGATCCGTAAACTAAGGAATATTCGCCGCTTTCGACACGAGTGCGTTTACCACCCTCAAGTGAACTTATGTTACCAGCTTTTAGCCCTAGCTCCCTCAAATGGGACACTTGGTCGTTCATAAGGCTTTCCCCAATGGTGAGAAAACGACGACGATATGACCAGGCTCTTGTGAGGTAAGATCAAACATGAGTGGTAGTGCTTCATACAGGAGAGATTTCCCGAAACCAGTAGGAAGATTGACAAATACATCCTTTCTTTCCTCAACTATTTTCCTAATTCCAGTTTTTTGCTGCGCATTTAAACTAGGAATTCGAAATGTATTACTAACAACATTAAACGCTTCTTCAAAGGACGCCATTTTCAAAACTTTGAACTCGAAGATGAAACAAACAATATGATTGGTTAGACTACTTTGGCGCGTACAGTTCTCAACATATGTAACCCAAATAGTGATTGGTTGAAGTAGCGGAAAGGAATGTTGTTCGAATGTGAGCAGCCGTTTGTGGGGAGAAGCGTTGCGTGACGAGACTAAAAACGGCTGCGAGGGAGACTAAATGCCCTCTAAATGATTCAGCATCACAGACAAAATGACTGAACGCCACACACAAATTAATTATTTATAAGCAAATGTGATGTTTCAGTTGCGAAGGTTAGGTTCAGCTTACGGTTTTAAATAAGTTTGATTTTCTCAGTATCACAATGAGAAGCTAAATAAGTTAGCCAGGCTGTATTTTCTTTTATCCCTCAAAAGTTGGTGTCACAAATTGAGTTTGACCTCTCTATAATATCAAGAAATGGATAGACATTCTAGTCTTCTCGGATAAGGAAGAATAAACCGTTGGTCCCGTCTCCTGCGTATATCAATTAGTTAATTCGGTTAGGCAGGGGACGTTAAAGAACCCACTCGCGAGATTACTGTGCTGTGGTCTGACCTGTTTACTGGGAATTGAGGAGAGGTGGCATCTGTTAGATTCGCCGTTATTGATTGTAAACTGCTACTAACAGTCTGGTAAAGTCCCCCCCACACAGTGTTGTGAAAGAACACGCAATTCAGCATTAATTGCTGCAACTAGTTGTTCTGTTATCACTATCACTCTCACTATCACATCACTTTGACTTAACATATGGAGAGCCGAAAGGTGAACGTCATTGGCAAACGTCAGTCTAGCCCTAGCGAAAACTGCGCAACCTGTAGCTTTTCTAACTCCTTTCAATGTAAATACACATCATCTCGTATGCCTTTGTGCGACCCTAGCACCGCGGAGAGATGATAGCACTGAGTCTGTCGTGGTCACTACCGCTAAAATAGCTTGACGAAGGAGCTTCAATTTCTAGCGTGATAACTTAGCAACTGAATCCCAAAGGAGACGACCGGTAGACATCTGTACTTTGGTAACCCGGAAAAAAATGTTGAAACTACAGGTTTTACAGAAAATATCCCGGTCTAACAAACATCCAAAACCGTTTCCAGATCAGAAATTCGTTTTAAAACCCTCTAACTACACTAGGTACAGATTTCCTCATAAACGACTGGAATATTTCCATACTCACCGGGAACCCGTTCCAATATGGCGTACTGGATGTGTTAACGCCGTTGCCGTAACTCGAAAGAACGAAGGAGGTAATGATCAAAGCAATGGCAAGCAACAACTGCAGAGTACCAATTATAATGGCAGCGACTGAATGGCCTTTAGTCATTCCCATCTTGGCTACTGGTTCTCGTTTCTTTCCTCGCGACTACCGATCGGCAAAGATACGCTTGTGAGAATCTTGGAATACGAAATTGGATCCCCTCGATGCCCTGACGCTTTGGAATTTTTTTTTTTTTTTTTTATGAACACGTGATGGGGACAAGAAACGTAATAGGGATTGGCTTAAATCTGTTAAGCCCTCTAGAACCTTGAATGTTTCGCGCAGATGACGCGCTTTTAAGGTCAAATTCCAGGGATAGTTCTAGTAGAATTGAAAAAAGGGACAAAAATTCAAGGGGCGTCGAAGTTAAGGCGAGACAGCGCGTCTCCTTAGAAGTCTGTGAAAGCTTGTAAAGAATAAAAAAGATCGTAAGTTATGAGCTCGGTAAGATGTTTTTTGTCTAGTCACGAGCGTAAGTCCCCATTAGGAATCGAACCTCAGACCTTACAAAAACATGACGTTTTCGACATTGCCGATCCTAGCAGAATGCAGGGCGCGGGTCAAATATGAACTTGGTAATGGGCCTTACTCACCATACAGTCTGTGGCTCGGTGGTGGAGGAGGGGAGCTTTGGGGTTTTCGGTTTTGACTGTTTTTTGGACCGGTTTTTGGGCCGTAAAGGTTCGGTTTTTCGATTTTGATGTTCAGAGGATTTGCGGATTTACGTGTTTTTGCATTCTGTTTTCGGTTTTCACGAAAACTCTGATGCGGTTTCCGGTTTTTCTTGACCTCGTCAATTTAAATTCAAATTTTTAGATTTTTGTTTGTTATCAACTGAAGAGGTCGTAGACGAAACTAGTTTTGAAGTTTTCGCAGTAGTGTGTTGAAAGTAGGAGTTAGTTGGAGTTTTTCACTTGCATGGTTAATACGGCGAAAACCAAATGCTGAAAACGGAAAATCCGCAAAACGCAATGAACAACGAAACCGAAATACCGATATTTTCTTGGCACAAAAACCGATCTAAAAAATAGCCAAAACCGCAAAACCAATGCCACCCTCCTCAATCATTCAAATATGACGTCCTATTCCTCTTATTCAAAAGTAAATATCGATTCATCTAAGCTGTGTTAACACTTTAGTTTAAAACAGAACGTTCAGACTAAACTGATCCTGAATGAACCTGAATGAAACGTTTCCAGCTCTGAGCGAAAATCGCCTACCACCCGAACCAGCCTTTATTCCGTTTTGTTTTTGTTTCTGATATTTCGAGACTGCGCAGGAAGCTCTCTTGACCCGGGCTACCTCCGCCACCCTTTCCTCTCACGATACGTAGACTGAAAACGCCGTTTATTTCGAACAAGATTAAAAAACTACATGACCTTTCACGAGTCGCCTGAAAAACATAAAAACACGATAACACAAGTTTTCTTAGGCCACATTCATACATGTTGTGCTTATTATGTTTTGTTGACGAAACAATTATCAAATCATCCTGTCAAAAGAAGATTTCTCAAAAAGACGCTCTTTATGTGGAGTATAGGCATTCTCTACTCAGAAGGAAAACTGTTTGCTATTAGTTCACATCAAAATCAGATTCCCAGACGAGATCATTGGGTTCAGAATTTTATTTGTTTCTCTGGTTCCTTGTGGATGATCAGTAGTCACATATGAAAGAATTTAATATAGCGAATCGCCATCATGTCATCATCTTGCATGGGCCAGCGAAGGTGGAAATAACCCTGTTTCAACATAGTTATCAAGGACCTACAAGGAAATATTAGGTTGAATGAACACAAAGAACTGACACGCAGCGATAGATTTCAAGTCACAGCTTATCCAACGAAATCGTGGTCTGATGGACCTTGGACGCCTGGAAGTTGCCTACATAAAGTAAGGTGTCTCCGAAAAACCTTTGTAGGCATTTGCTGATGTAATCAAACCCGCCAGATTTCTCGTTCAGAGAGCGAGAACTACGTACACTACGCTAAAAGATAGAGAACAAACAACAATGGAAAGAGTAAATTTAAAAAGCTCACCTCCTTCAAGACTTCCACCGTAAGTTCAGGATAATTGTAGCTAAAACCTGATTCTTCAATCTTTGATCCATTTACGAACAAGTGATTATCGTAAAGAAGTTCCTGTTGAACATAATGAAGCACGTCAGAGCTGAAATCAGTCATCTATAATCATCTGATGGCAGTACTATACATGCAAAGAAGGGCGTCACAATTATGAACCAGGAGCTCCATTGCGACGGTGGTTACAGGTCCCGAAAGACTGTCACTCCAATTTGTCGTGTTTACATTTATGCGCGAGACAATAGGTTTGAACTGGTTTTGGGTTATGACCTGCGGTGTAGACATATGGCTTCAAGTTGGTTTTTGAGGACCGAGTACCCACCTGATCCAAATACGGACTAAGGGGGGTACTGTGGATACCATCTCTCTCGCATGCTGCAGACCAAGGCTCCAGGTGTTTTTCGTTGGAATCATCAACGGTGCCTGCCATGTTCAACTAAGCCGTTAGAAAACAATAAAAAATAACAGTTCAGTACTTCAAACTGCCTTTTTTGCTTCGATATCAAGGAAAGTCGTGAAGACGTTCTTTCAGCGCACAGGTAGTGAAAGAAAGAAGAGCGATCTAATCCACAAACTGGCTTCCGCATCAATTTAACAGCCCTCAGTCAAGCATTTCAGCAATGCAAGAATTTACCTCTGAACTCTTGGAAGCGCGGTAGACTATGCCCTAAATCTCAGCCAGTTATGGTAAAGGACAATATTTTCTGACGTATTTTTCCGCCATACGATTCAAAATTCCATCTTTAAAACTGTTCAGGCAACCGCTCTTAACTGGGTCGGCTTCGTCATCATAGAAAAACAAGGACATAATGGCTAAGGGGAGCACTAGTTGCTCAAAATAAATCGAGAAAAACGAGTTGTGTTCTGCAGGTGCAGTATACGTGGTCTCTACAGTGCTTTCTTCCGCTCTGCGGTTCGGGTTAGCCTGAGGGTTAGGGCTAGGGTTAGGGTTTCGCTGTTTTGGTCTCTTTCCCGCGGTTCCACGCATTGCCTTCTCGTTTTACTCCTTCTGACACTTGTATTTCAGTTATTCCCTACTTAAACAACGTCGTATGCTTTGTCGTATGCGTTAAGTCGCCATAGCTTACCCGTGCCATGTTGGATAAAACAGTACCAAAATAGTCGTGTTTAATTCCAAATATCTCACACACGAAGTCTGTGATACTTCCCTGGGCTGTGAAAAAGAAAAACATGGCCATTATATCATGATATGTATGTATATATATATTAGATTCGTAACGTCTAGTCTCAAAAATCACATTCAATACTTATCTCATTCAACAGTGAGGCCCTGTACAAACGGTCTCTTCCGTGTGTGTTTAGGAATACGCAACTTCCATTATTAATCCTCTTTTGAGATAAGTAGTAAATTTTAGACTACGAGCAATCACTCCTTATCGGCGAATTCCGTCGAGCAAGTCAAAAAAGAAAAAAATCAGCCGAAAAAAAAAAAAAAAAAAAAAATTGGTTGTAAGCGCGCCGCGCGGAACTCTGGTAGTGAGGCGCATTTTTTTAAATCTGGATCTAACACCAAATTCTCCTGACTAATTAACTAGGAAATGTGTAACAGCAAGAGGGGAGAATAAACAATCAGATCTTGGGATTTAAAGTGTTGAGAGCCTTACTGGTGTTACTCTTGTTACTCTGGATCTAACACCAAATTCTCCTAACTAATTAACTAGGAAATGTGTAACAGCAAGAGGGGAGAATAAACAATCAGATCTTGGGATTTAAAGTGTTGAGAGCCTTACTGGTGTTACTCTGGATCTAACACCAAATTCTCCTGACTAATTAACTAGGAAATGTGTAACAGCAAGAGGGGAGAATAAACAATCAGATCTTGGGATTTAAAGTGTTGAGAGCCTTACTGGTGTTACTCTGGATCTAACACCAAATTCTCCTGACTAATTAACTAGGAAATGTGTAACAGCAAGAGGGGAGAATAAACAATCAGATCTTGGGATTTAAAGTGTTGAGAGCCTTACTGGTGTTACTCTTGTTACTCTGGATCTAACACCAAATTCTCCTAACTAATTAACTAGGAAATGTGTAACAGCAAGAGGGGAGAATAAACAATCAGATCTTGGGATTTAAAGTGTTGAGAGCCTTACTGGTGTTACTCTGGATCTAACACCAAATTCTCCTGACTAATTAACTAGGAAATGTGTAACAGCAAGAGGGGAGAATAAACAATCAGATCTTGGGATTTAAAGTGTTGAGAGCCTTACTGGTGTTACTCTGGATCTAACACCAAATTCTCCTCACTAATTAACTAGGAAATGTGTAACAGCAAGAGGGGAGAATAAACAATCAGATCTTGGGATTTAAAGTGTTGAGAGCCTTACTGGTATTACTCTTGTCAGCCAAGTTAAACATATCACCACTGTTGCCATGACTGGTCAGGTGCCACAGCGCTCGACAAACATCAGTGACATGAACCGTGCTCATATTCAGGTCCTTGTTCCAAAGCAGCTGTTGCAAACAAAGGATTGTTCAAGTTAATTGTAAATTAGAATCAAAAGGTGGACATCAATAGTAGATAGCTACAGTCAAGTGTATAGTGAGATGATCTTTTGGATGAGAGTTCAAACAAGGGCTGACTTACTGGCGAGACTGAAATTTTAAAATAAGCAGAGGTTTTGATCTTCAAATTCAGTTATTAGATTCCTTGGCAGCTTTCATGTGCACTCCTAACACAAAGGGGTCTCTTGCCTGAAAACTGTTAAATAGACCTACCTTCCATTTCTACCCCTTGTTGAATTCCTCCAAGAAGACAAGAAGCATACCTAGGTTCATTTCCCAATCAGTAGAGCTGTTTATTGAGCCAAGGAGAGAACTCATGGTATGACAAGACCTGACAACTACTGCAAAGGAGACTTGATCTTGACTCGGATGATAACTAAGCCTTTTTTCGGTTTTTGAAACACCATCATTCACTGTCCCTGACAACATTCCCTTTCAGATTAATATGGATATATCAACAAAGTTGAAATGGCAAATTGGCCACCGTAACGATTACAAAAGCTGACGTTTCGAGCGTTAGCCCTTCGTCGGAGCGAATAGAGGAATTGTGGGTTGTGTGTGCTTTTAAAGGCAGAAAATGGAGCTACGTTATTGGTGGGAACATGGCAACGAGAAAAACACGAATTCACCATTTCAGGAATAAATTACCATTTCAGGAATCAATTACCATTTCACGAATAAATTACCATTTCATGAATAAATTAGTGAAATTACCATTTCAACTTTGTTGATATATCCAAATTATTTCGTTACCCCCACCGACGCAGCCTCAAACAGTTTCTTTAGAAACTATCAGCCCTTTCAGATTACCTTCCTTAACTGTAAACCACACCCTAAAAATTAACAATCCATTTCATGCCAGTTACCTTCATTGTCTCTTCCATTTGCTTATAGACAGCACCAATTATTAATCTTGGCACTGCAAATTAATAAATTTCTATATCAGAATGTGCCACAGTTTCCAGAGAGTGCTATTACCTCCCTCAGGGAACACTATTTCAATTTTCCCTTATTCCTTGATTCACCAAACTCTTGCTGAAAAAAGTGACTTTTCAAAAACACTCTGGGAAATGACAGGAAAAAAAATAAATTAAATTATCCATTTGCTTAGTGCATGACTTTAGTCTAAGCATTTGCAAAGTGTTACAAACCAAAAAAGCTGACTGGTACTTAGCACTAATAGTCTATAAGGACTCATAAATAATATTAATTTCCACTAGAACATATCCTGAAATGTTTCTCGAGATTTTCTTTCAGAGAAGAACTGAATTTGAGTTCCTTGAATGTTTAGCATTTGTCTTTTATGTTTTGTAAATGTTTAGTAGCACAAATGTACATCTTCTATTTTGTAAAAACATACATTATGCAACTTCAAATGACTTGCATGCATTCTTAACTAGAACTTCTTGGATGAGATGATTAGTCTTTTAATAACTCACTTAGTCCTTGCCTGTCACCTATTCCATAAATAATTGCTGGTCTAACAATGATAAAGTTTAATCTAAAGAGAAAAAAATATATACAATTTAACTCTATCAGTAGCTTTAACAGGTATAGTGCAACTGTTCAATTCTGTACTTAGTTTTCAATTTTAGTTCTGTGTTTCAAACTGGTTAACATAATGCATAATGCATGTAAAACACAGGAAAACATAAGAGTATATGAAATAATTGAACCACAAAAAAGCTTAAATTTTTCTAAATATTGTTGTATATATACCCATCAAGTTTAGCTATTTCTTGTTCCACCATGAGCTTGTACTTTGCAATATGTGTCCAAGGTGATTTCTTGCTGTCTTCATTACTTATGCCCTATTATAGAAACAGAATAATTATGAGTAATGTGTAAATTGAATAATTCGAGTTCATTGTATGCCACCATTACATTGTACATGTGTGTGTGTACAAAATACCAATGAAAAGACCCAAACAAGAGGCAAGCATTGTTTTAACAATATCATAGCTCTTCCCTATAAAAGGGGAGAAAATTCAAATCTATTTATTATTATTACACGCCTCGGGCAGTCAGAGGGCCAATAACTAGAATCAACCAATCAAAATGCTCTATTGCCACTCAATATTCTCTCAGTATTGGACTGGGCACTGTCCCAAATGGTCCCAAATGATACCACACTTGTGTCCCTTTGAACTTCAGTCGTATAATAAATCTCTTAATAACCAAGCTTGCTCGGGACCGTACTGGAAGAATATTGGCCCTTGGTCTTTTTTGTACGGACCTCGCTGTGCTCGGTCTGTGCTGTCAAGACCTCGGGCCGATACTCTCCCAGTACGGCCCTCGCGCTTGGTTAATAAGATATATATATTACCAAATGAAAAAAAAAAAAAATGCCAAGAGATTATGGACACAGCAAGGGATTGCATGTAATGAGAGCTGTTAGTAGCCACACAGATTTGAGAACATGGCAATCAACCCTACTTCATCAATCCTTTCACTGACTAGATTTCCTTGACTAATTCGCCTTAACGGCTGCCTACCTTACACTGCTGATGGTGTTAGTTTTGAGAATTTGGAGTTAGATCAACTAATACTTCCCAAATTTGCTATTTTTCTTCTTTCTTATCACATGTCTGCTTGATAATGATAATGTATTCAGTTGATATGTTAAGGAGAAAATCTGTCTTGGTCAGTCATGGGAAAGGAAGGGTTTACTTATTCCTTGCCAAGCAGGGCTCGATGCTAACTTTTCAACTTACTAGCCAAGTGGCTAGTGACATCTTAGACGTTTTTAGATGTTATGACAATTTCAGTCTGTTTACTAACCAAACTGGCTAGTGGAAATTGAAAACCACTAGCCAAAACTGAATTTCTACTAGTCTGTGTCTAGTGGGCTACCGTTAGTGTCGAGCCCTGCCAAGACTCTCACCTTGTCACAAGAATACACTTGAGCTGTAGAGATCTCAATGTACCTCTTCACATTACTTTCCCGCGCTTGCTTTGCACAGTTCATGCTCAGTTTGAACACCCCGTCTGAATAAACCTATCAAAAGTTGATTTAAAACTCCTTTACTCCGTTTCTAAAGTAATGACTAACTGGACAGGATCTGCTAACATACCATTACTATTCAGCAAGGAAAATGAGAGATACACCATTGTATACTGCACGTAAACATGGAAATTTAGTCCCTAGAGCTGCATTTCCAAAATATTCTGTAAAAATATTACTGAATCTAAAAGATCCTAATTACACTTACAGACCTTCATCTGAGGACTAATGAGAGCACACACAACATTTCTGGACAGGTCAATTATTTTAGATTATTTGATCTAATTAAAACAATATAAATTTAAAGATAGTCACCTCCTCAGACTGTCCATATCTGGTCTCTGCTGCGCAGTTAATACAAATATCAAAATCACCTCCAGAATCGCAGAAGGCTGACTCTACACTAGCTGAGTAAAAAAAAAAACAAGTAGATTGTGAGGTAACTTAAAAAAAAAAAGAGCTACAGATTTGCATCCACCAAATGAATTTTATTTATCAATGATTACATGCCCAAGTTCAAAAAGTTGTTTTGATGCGCATATATAGCTGATAGTTTTATGGCATCATTTTCAAAACTTTTGAAATCCCCATCTTGAATAAAAACAGAACAGCTTTATGGGCCTGTTTAAGTTACCAGGACTTTCAAGAAATGGGCCTCAAAATTGGCACTTGGTAACCTGCATTTTTCTGTGCCTGACTCCATTTGGATGCAATTTACTATTAGATCTCATTATCAACTTGGGATGCAAACCATTCTTCAGGTTGTCTGCTGTGATTTTGGTTTGGAATTGAATGGCCCTTTATCAAATGAAGCTTTTTGATAGAAATTATAGGGTCTACTAATTAGTACCGACAGTTTCATTCATGCTCAATCAATTGAGCCATGCTCTTTACCTCAAGTAAAATTTAAAAGTAAATAAACTTGACTCTTACCAGGTTGAATGAGATTGGCACTCTTAAATTCCACACTGTCATGATTGAATGCTGCCTGTTAAGAAAATGAGTTTGCATAAAGAATCACATAATTGAATAAAATCTTGCATTCTAATTGGTTAACATTAGGCAAGGTATTTAGCCAGGATAAAAACAAATAATATCATTGTGGTTTTCTTTTTTTCTTATTTTCATTCAATAATGCGAGTCAAGGAAAATCTATCACCTGACTCATGAATCCACATTAAATTGCACATGAAAACCAGTATCAAAATCAAAACCAGTTTGTGTGAAATCGGTTTTTGCATGCAATTTAACACAGAATTCCCTCAACATGCATGTGTTGAGTATTACAACTATAATATAAAGAAGTTGTTTAAAAACACAGCGAGGATTCATGATGCAAGATGAAGTTACTCAATTTAATTTACATGAATTATAGTATTTCAGTTTGGATAATTATTAGATATATAAAGTTGAAGTCTTACTTTATGTCTTTTGTTCAGCCATGCTGTTTGTGGTGGAACTTTATCAACAGCCCTAATCTTAAGACAAAATAACAGCAAAAAAAATGTTACTAACAATAGCTACAACATAATTTGGATATATCAACAAAGTTGAAATGGTAAATTGGCCACCGTAACGATTACAAAAGCTGATGTTTCGAGCGTTAGCCCTTCATCGGAGCGAATAGAGGAATTGTGGGTTGTGTGTGCTTTTAAAGGCAGAAAATGGAGCTACATTATTGGTGGGAACATGGCAACAAGAAAAACATGAATAAATTAGTGGTATGAAAAGAGTTCATTGATCTCTGTGGGATTTAGACTGCCTGTTTGAAAGATGAGCTTTTGTTCAAGAGTTTTACTGCTTTCCGTGCTACCTAAGTGTAAGGAAAGACCGCAGATTGCTATATGTTGCTTAGAATGATTAGGTAAATTAAAGTGTCTAGCGACTGGTTTCGATGTGTCCTTGTCATTCTTTTCCATATCGTGAAGGTGTTCTCGGAATCGGTCCCCTAGTCTTCTGCCTGTTTCGCCGATGTATATCTTTTTGCAATAAGTGCAAGTTATGCAATAGATTACATTGGCACAGGTGCACGTGAAGTGATCAGTGATCTTAATGGATCATTTGGGTCCCGATATTTTATCAGCATCGTGAATGAAAGGACATGTTTTGCATCGTGCACAAGTGCATTTAAAAGTGCCTGGTTGGTCATCAGTCTAAAAAGAACTTCTGATAAAAAAATTGCCTATGTTTTTGTTGAGTTTGAATGAAATGAGCGGAGGCTGCGAAAAGATAGTGCTTGTCTCTGGATCGTTTTGAAGTAATTTAAAGTTTTTAAATTACTATTTTTCTCGTTGCCATGTTCCCACCAATAACGTAGCTCCATTTTCTGCCTTTAAAAGCACACACAACCCACAATTCCTCTATTCGCTCCGACGAAGGGCTAACGCTCAAAACATCAGCTTCTGTAATCGTTACGGTGGGTGGCCAATTTACCATTTCAACTTCGTTGATAAATCCAAATTATTTCGTTACCCCCACCAATGCAGCCCCAAACAGTTTCTTTAGAAACTATCAGCCTTTATTCAATAGCTACAACAGTCAGCTGATGAATGAGGAAGGGTGTCATTAGATCAATTTGAGCTAGACAAGAAATTTAGGGTTGCCACAATGTGCATGCTCTCATAGACAGACATATAAATTACAGTTATTGTAGTGCCACATGAAGATAAGCCAAATTATGCAAAACCTTTTTTACAGCAGGAATTATCTTTTAGAAAAAACTCAATTTTTTAACTCATTTTCAGAGTCTCAAATAATTATTTGTATTAAATAGCCATAGTACAATCTTCCACAAACAACATTTGCCTCTTTGGGGTACTGGTCAACTGAAAATGGTTGACAAAAAACTCAGATTCTGGCCAATACGAATGAACTGACCATGTCTCCAGCAATTGGCAATACAAAGAATTTTGTTATACCTTTGAAAAGGACAGATCTATTCATAATGATGCTGCTGTAGCATCACATTATCCAGGTTAATGACAGAATGACCCAAACAAGATTCTATGATCCACTGAAATTTTGTCATCACTAAACACATTAACAACCTGTGTATAGTCTAACCTTGGAACACAGCCTGTGCTCGACAAGGTAGCATACAAGGTTGCGGCCAACAAATCCCAATCCTGAAAAAAGACAGCATTAGAACATCTCTTCTGAATCATATCATATGAATGACTTAATAGCTTATCACATCTGATTCCAATCCTTTATAACTAATCAATAGGGTCCCTACAGGGCTTACAATTAAATCATTAACTGTTTCAGTTACACATAAAATTTATTTTCATGCAGGAAAAATTCTTAATTTCCTTTGTCCCAGAACCAAGTCAACCCATTTTTCATGATCATACAATTGACACAAAAGAAATAAGAATCTAATGGAAAGACATGCTTTTGGAAAAAATCTTTTAAATTGAAATTAATATCCACCTGCAGTATACACCTAAAAATTGTAATTTGATGATCATTTCAATCTCTTGTAAATTTCATTCATGTATATCGATGCAAAAAATCAGTTAGCTATATTATAGCCTGTGTACAGCCACTCCTACATTGTAAAAGAAAATGGGGAAAGGTACCCTTCCTGATTTTCTTTTAGAGTGTTGGGGGCAGCTGTCTACAGGCTACTATCATAGAACCTTATCTGTCAAAGGAGAGTAAACAGTTTGAGACTCCAGGGAGTTAAAGTTAAATTAGCAAAAAATAACGTAAACATGTGCATCAAGGGAAACAGCTAGAAGTCGCCTAGTCCTTCTCATGCCCAGGTTCTAATTAACAATTGGTTCATGCTTTCAGCTGTGCACTATTGAGTTATGGAGCACGCGGGAAGTTTGGAGAGCACGAAAGAAGCGTAAGAGTTGCCCGAGGCGATAGCCGAGGGAAACTCTAGCTTCTTGAGTGCTCTCCAAACTTCCCACGTGCTCCATAACTCGATAGTGCACAGCTGAAAGCATGAACCAATTGTTTTAGAACATAGCCGGTGGAATTGTGCATCAAATCCGACGCGAAAAACGGACAACAATATCAGTTGAAGTGAATCGTGACGGCGCTGTTTCCGAGTCTCCTTTTCCTTTGTTTTTCTCTCTTTCTGCCTCATTTAAGAGCTCTAGCCCAAGGGAAAAGGTCGAAACATTGTCTTCGTTTTCGGACTAGTAGGCCGAGTTTCTGTTTGTATCCATTATTGTCGCGAAATATATTATTTTTCCCTGTGCTAACAATGGCCGCTCGCGCGAAAAAAAAAGTTCTGGCGAAGTCGGATTTGCTGACGCTATCAGCGTGCACTATCGGGATTTTGAGCACGCTCACGTATGATGAATTTAATTGCGAGACTCTGCTAGCTATGTTCTAAATAGCAATTCTCCTTCTTTCTCCTTCTCTCTCCCCCTGATTGATGTCTTCTTTTACTTCTCAGTGCCAATGTGGCTGATAATGCATCAATGTTGTAAGGAGAAATTACTCAGTGATCACTCCCCCAGGGGGTAGGTCAACCAAGTTAAAGTAAGAGTGAATCCACTGTAATTTGTATTCAATTGTTATGTGAAACCAATATGAACAAGAACAGGCCTTTGGGTATAAAGCTATGAAAAAAAGAGGCCTGTCATGCTCTTGAGATCACCCCTGCCCAAGCACAATACAGAAAGAATGGTTATTTCCAGTGATTAATTATATTCTGCTCGTATTGAACATTTGAACACAGTGTGATTTCTATCGTCCTCCACACCAATACGACGAAACTGTAAACTACAGGAGCAATTTGATCTAAAATAACTGTACCTTACATATTCACAGGGCCTGAAAATTAGAATCATGAAAGTTGAACTATAGCTACAGATTAATCATATTTTAATTTGTTTAACTTTGAATCGATTTCATCTTGAATAATCGCTTTAACGCGATTACCGAGGTGCAATATAATTAAGTACAATTAGTGATGAATTCATCGAGGATTACCGCAGCGTCGAAGGAGAAAAAAGTAGCACGGCAATCGAGGTAAAGCAGTCAGTAGGCCTCTAACGGCTGAAATACATCTTATGCGATAATACGCTTGTATCTAAATCTTACCTGACAATATTAAATCAGATATTATAAGGTGCACTTACCGCCAAGTATCAAAACTCTTGGTTTTGATTCCATTACCTTTAGCCTCAAGTCTTCTCCAGTGGGTCCGTAACTGAAAATAATGGAAGATTATGCTATTTAGGTTACATCCTTCGCTTGTATATTTCAGAGAATCAATTTTTCAGCTTCGCAAGTTGATCATGAAAAACAAGGTTGGATGGTAATCGCGAAAAGTATCATTGAGGGCTTGGGCAAGACATACCATATAATCCACGTTTGGTTTTCGTGTCTTTACCCGAAGACCTTCAAGCTGTTTGCTATTTTCTATCATGCATGAAGGAAAATACGAAACCAAAAGGCATGCACAGATTCAATATGAAATATTCGAGCGAAACTCATCTTATATAAACTGCCGCGAGGAAAAGACAGATGGGTTGTGAAGAAAACCGCTGGCCACTAGCTTGTGTCGGCGTATCAACATTTAGTTCTCCCTGATAGATCTACTCTGAATCCTTGAAAACGCCTTCTTTCTGAAGATAACAGGATGTTTTCTAACGCAAGATTGGATACATTCTTAGCTTTAGGGGTGACAAAGTGAAATTTTCCCTAAAGAGGCAGTTAAAATCTTCTTTGGGGTCACAATCAAAAGAGCTAACGCTGAAAAGATTTCCTCATGTATTGTCCTAAAGTAATTTCCGAACCATTTACACCAGTGACTCTAAGAAATAAATGCTAAAGCAAGCGTGTTCGACTGAGACTATTGCAGCTTTCAAATTATGAACACTGTTCAGCGAACAAGGGCTAACGAGTAGAATTTGTGGCGGGAAGGGTTACAACATACGGGAACTCTGAGTGAGCTCGATTATTTGTGTTAATGAGAAATTTATACTTGATCATAAAAATACTGACCTTGAATGAATATAAAACTATCAAATACTTTCAATGGAGATATATTAGAATCTAAATATAGTCTTAAGAACTAAAAAAATGTAACTGGTTTGTAATCAGGGAAGTTGAGGTGAGTGAAAGACGTTTCATCTGTAAATCTTTATTCAACCAACGAATATTTTCCTGCTACCGATAGATCACGTGTTCAAACAACAACGTCGTCTAAGAGCAAAGGAAGTTCTAAACGATCGACGAGAACCAACCATGTGCTTCCGCTGCTTGTTTCCGGCCTTCTTGCAGCCTGAATATTTGTGATGGCATAACTCTTTCAAGGAAACTTTGTCCAGGAGACAGACGATCGCTTTAGGGATCAATTTGCGGAACACGTGCATCAGGGTAAGTAAGATTTTGTCGTGATTTCCAGGGCTGCTGACGAGAAGTTGTACGGAAAATTCTCGCTTCCGTGTTGTTCTTTTCCTTCTTATTGCTGGATGTTTATGTGGGTTACGAGCCATGTTTTGATTCACTACCCCGCTTTAAACTGTGCAATTTCGAAAGACAAGTAATTTGAATACCTGCCTAATTAATTTTAAAGGCGCGATTTTGCGAGTTCATCCTTCAAATTGAAGTTTCCTGAACCGGTAGTTTGTAGGTTATGTGGACGCGTTTGTATTTTTGCATAAATTAGATACTCCGGATGTGAGCCGTTGGATGGCGTGTGTTTGTCAATTTTTCCAGCCCTATTCCATAAGCTCAACGTTTGTATTCTTAAAACTCAAGATTGATATTTATTCTTAGAGATTTTAATACTTTTTAGTCCATTTCTGTGGTATTCTGCACACGGTTTGTTAACGTCGTGGACTTGTCAAGTTGTGTATTTACATGATCGGTCGTCTTCGATTTCAAATTTCGTCTCACTGATTACAAGCTGGCATGGTCTCAACAACGTAGTAACTTAACGCAATTAAAACCATTTTGCTAAACCTTTCAATTAATTTGAGAAATATCTATTGTTTTGTCATTAGATCAGTTGTAAAGTTTTGTTTTGCGTTGATGTGCGCTGTGTGTTCAACCTGCGGAATCAAGATGGCGGAATTGACTTCCGGACAACCAAGATTTACGCGTAGCAGGCCTTTCACGATCGTTTCGAATTTTTGCTATTTTCGTAGCATTTAGCCTTTTTCTTACATCAGCGAATCGGGGCAATTAAAATGTTTCCTTTTAGATGATGAAATATTGTCTTCTAAATTAGCTTGCTACAGAAATAATGTAAACTTTATACACACATGTGTACTTAAAGATTGTCGATCAGAGATTGGACTGTCAATAATTTTTTCGATTAGGAGCATGTTTTTGCTGCCTTTTTCTTGGACGAGTTCGCTGTGATATTTACTGATTGATGTTTTTCTTGCTCCAAAATTATACTCATTGAAACAGAAGTTGGTAAACATGCCACTGTGTACCACTGATGTTTGTCTTTTTCACAATTAAAATTGCAATATTGAAATTTAATTTACATGAAGTTGGTGTAAAATTGTAGAGGAGTGTTTAATGTGATATGTCATGCTTGTTTTATATCTCTTGCAAAGTTGTTGTGGAGAATTTACTTCATCAGTTGGACTTTCAATTTTAAGAAATCATGTGAGAATTAAAAATTTTTTTCCCTCAAACCTCCATTCTTGAGTCATTAATATCACAGAAAGATTGGAAACTCAAGGAGCAAGGAAGAGTCAGATTCCTCCATTGAAGGTCATGGAAAACTTTTAAATTTCCTTTTAAAATGTTCATATTTGTCAAGCAGAACACTCCTGGTAATTCATGAACATACCCTTAGCTACAATAACAGAGTGAGGTAAACCCAAATTAAGTGATTTTAAAAAAGTTGAAATGGTAAATTGGCCACCATAACGATTACAAAAGCTGACATTTCGAGTGTTAGCCCTTCGCTCCAACGAAGGGCTAACGCTTGAAACGTCAGCTTTTGTAATCGTTACGGTGGCCAATTTACCATTTCAACTTTGTTGATATATCCAAATTATTATTAATTTTACATTTTCCTTTGTTATAAAACAAATTATTGCTACCTATTCTTAAACAGGAAAGTTGGAATCAATCTGATAATGAATCATGATTTCAACCTGAAATCCATTAATTTTTAACATATTATAACATCGTTTCCACGCAACAGTGCAAATATTGCTTTTTAAGGAAACCATGTTAATAATCGTTCATTCATTCAAAAACTTCAAAAAGTGATAAAGATTGATTTCTACTGACATTGTTTGCTTTATATTGGGCAATGAGAATGATAAAATTTAAATACAAGCATCAAACCATTTCAAAATGCTTTAATGCAAAAATGGTGTTCGCATTTTACATGTGCATTGTCCATGTGACTCAGACCTGCAATGTATACAAATCAATCAGTTTGCACTCATCTGCAACTCTCAAATTACAAAGGATTTTATCAGCCTTATTAACCCCTTGATCCTTAACAGTGACTAGCATCCAATTTCCCCTTACATATCACCCCTGAATCTCTAAGTAATGAATTATTATAAGCTCTTGATTGTTCAACAAATTCTCCTTGTCAGCACCTTAAGAAATATACAAAGAACTGTATGGAGAATATGCATACCAATGTTAGGGTGTAAGAGATTGATAAACTTTTTTTGTGTTAAGAGAAAACAATGAAATTGCAATCTTTAAATTTAGGTTTCCCTTTCATCTACAGAATAATATTGATCATTATGAAGGAGAAGGAAAAGTCCTCGCTGGTAGACCTGGGAAAGCGGTTGCTAGAGGCATCTCGTAAAGGGCAAGCAGATGAAGTTAGTATGCTCATGGCATCTGGGGCTCCTTTTACTACAGACTGGGTATGGCATTGCTAATAAATTCTAATTTTGGTACTAAACAAGTCTATGTAGCAAAATTGATGGTTAGGTATTTTGATCAGCCTGCACTAAGAAGCTAGTCTCAGTAACAAGTTCTTTGGAAAATTCATGCAGAGACAAACATAGCTTAAACTGCAACTTGCCTTTGAAACTCAAACTTTTATTGAAATCTTTTGACAAGATACAGCTTCCAGAATGTTTGTATCCCCTCTTCAGTGCCGTGCTGTGTTATATAGAGAATGAGGAAGAGAATGGTCACCTTTCTGTGGAGGATGTTACTAGTCTAAAATTGTGCAGAGGAACTTCCTTTCAATAAAATATTTCCTTTCTGTAAGGTTTTGATGTTCTGTGTTATACAGAGAATGAAGAGAATGTTCACCTTCATGTGGAGGATTTTATTAGTTTAAAATTGTGCAGAGAATTCCTTTCAATGAAATCCATTTGATGAAATCTTTCTTTTCTTTGAGGTTTTACATTTTTTTCAAAGTTTTTCTCTGTCGAAAGAGATTTTTTCCTGTTGTCAATACAAAATACTTCCACCCTTCAATGAACAATGCACAGTCATAGCCTTATTTAGGCAGGCTTATGAAAATTTTTCTTACAACCAACAGCCTTTTTAAACAACTTTGTATGAAGTAAGGCTACATTTTGGTTAACAGTTTTGTTTCCCTTGTCAGCTTGGAACATCCCCATTACATTTAGCAGCACAGCATGGTCATAACCAGACAGCAGAAGTATTACTCCGAGCAGGGGTCAGTAGAGATGCTCGAACAAAGGTATGAATTTCATGATTCTCTGTTCATGTTTATTATAAAGTTGTATCACATTTTATTGTACAGAAAATAAGGAGATGATGAGATACATTTATATGTAATGCTGTTTTCTTAAATATCTGTAAGGTCGATGCAAATAAACCTGTAGTGAACTGGATTGTAAGCAAGTACAACATTTAAAGGAAATGTTATTTCTCAGGTTGACAGAACACCCTTACACATGGCGGCACAGCATGGTCATAAACAAGTAGTTGAACTTCTTATTTCTTCTGGAGCCTGCACAAACAATACTGATATGGTAAGTTGATGTGGTTTTTAAAGGAGTTTGAGTCACTTTGATCTTACAAAATAGCTGTTATAGTTTGGATCGTAAAGGTTCAAAATTCCTCAGACCAGTTTGATTACAATTAATGACTGTGTCAAATTACTGTGTAATAAAAACAATTAAATATGAAAAATTGGTATGGAAAATTAGATTTATCAAAGAAAATGTAAACGACCCCATACAGTATATACATTCATTTGGTGTTCTACAAATTTAGGTCTGGAAAATGCTTTATTCTGACAGTTGTAACTGATAACTAGGGATAATGAATTTTTTTTCACTGAAAAAAGGAGACAAGTTGGTTTTTATACAGTTGCTTGTTCACTGGACAGTTGTTTTTTTATTGTTATTTAAAGTATTATTTTATTATTACTTTTTAAATTAGTTAAACATGACACCTCTTCACTGGGCATGTGAACATAATCATGTTGAGATTGTCAAAATTTTGCTAAGAGCAGGAGCCAAGATTGATATCAAGAGCAAGGTAACTTATTATTAATGTTTTAGATATATCAACAAAGTTTAAATGGTAAATTGGCCATGGTAACGATTACAAAAGCTGACGTTTCAAGCGTTAGCCCTTCGTCGGAGCGAAGCGTCGATTATAATCAATGTTGTTTGTCAATAGTGATTGTTAATTTGTTTGTAAATCAAAATGTTTCTGGCTATTTTGAATGTACATCAAAGATGTTTCTGCATGATTATACCATCTTCATCTGCATTAATTAAGCTTAATGCTTAAGAAAAGGAGAACAAACAAGTAAGAAATTCTTTCAACTAATTAAATTCTAAATTGTGAGAATTACCTCCCTAATTTCTAATCCATGTGATGTCCATCTGGTTCTTCACCAAATAATCTTCCATAAGGCTAGTTATGAAAGTTTTAATCCTGAAAAAAAAAATATTGGGTTAATCTTAAAGCAAAGTTAACAAGGAGCTATAATTAACAATTGGTTCATGCTTTGGCATGCGCTATTGAGTTATGGAGCATGTGGGAAGTTTGAGAGCACGAAAAAAAGTGTAAGAGTTGCCTGAGGCAATAGCCGAGGGCAACTCTAGCTTCTTGAGTGCTCTCCAAACTTCCCACAAGCTCCATAACTAAATAGTGCACAACTAAAAGCATTCATGAACCAATTGTTTTATAACATAGCTGGTGGAATTGTGCAACAAATCCAACGCAAAAAACAGACAACAATATCAGAAGTGATTGTTTGCAGTAAGCAAAATATTAATCAAAATAGGAATTGGTTTTATTTCAAATTTTCTGTTGAAAGCTCGGGTTTTATTTTACTGCAGTTTAAATACAAAATTCTTTATTTTTTTGTCATTTGTTTGGTTTTACCAGTCTGTCTTTTTGTCAAAATTTGTTGCATTTCACCCTTGGACAGTGAAGCGAATCGTGACGGTGCTGATGCTGAGTCTCCTTTTCCATTGTTTTTCTCTTTTCTGCCTCATTTAAGAACTATAACCCAAGGGAAAAGGTTGGAAAATTGTCTTTGTTTTGGGACTGGTGGGCTGAGTCTCTGTTTGTAGCCATTATTGTTGCAAAATATATTATTTTTCCCCGCGCTAACATTATGGCCACTCACACGGAAAAAAAATTTTTTGGCAAAGCCAATTGTTCACGCTATCAGCGCACACTGTCGGTATTTTGAGCACACTTATGTATAATGAATTTGATTGCATGGCTCTGCTAGCTTTGTTATTATTATATTTGGTTTCACTTATTTAAAAACGATTCCACAGTTGCATAGCTTATTATAATTATAAAGAATGCAATAATTATCATGCTTAGCTTTGGCCATTTAATTTTTACACATTCACAAAAGCTTTGTTTATGTTGTTTCTCAAACACAGTTATGTAAAAGGAAATTGCTATCAAAAATAAGTTATTACCAAGAAATCCTAGAGTTGAAGATTAGTGCTGAGGAGAATGGGATAAATAAATATTTTTTTGTTGTCACTGACTAAAAAACTTTGTGTGAGGACGTTTCGGTTAACTTACCATAACCTTCTTCAGCAATAAAATGGCTACGAAAACAAATGAGTGCTTTAAGAATGGGATAGTTGTAATTACCTAACTCACTTTGTGCAGCAAATGTACTTAGTGTAAAATTTCACAGCCTAAGCCATTGATGTAGAGCATGTACCTGTAATTTGCATCTGTGGTGGATTCCTTACACTGTGCATTGGTACCTTATCATCTTCAGTTTGGTAAGACTTCAGTTGACATCGCCAGAGCTAAAGGCTATAGTGAGGTGTTGCAGGCTTTATCTTCAGATCAGGTTAGCTGCTGAAACATTTTGATCAAGTAATGGCAATTTAACCTTCACATGGACTGGAAAGCAACAGTTGTGACAGATTTTATGTATCTTCTTTTTTCATGCTTTTACATGAGTTATGTGCGTGTGCGTGTGTTGGTTGATCTTGCTGATCTTGCTGCCATCAGGATACCAGCATACACTGCATCTGTCTGGAAGATGGGTGCATATTTGTTTGTATGCCTTGAATGGCTGGGCACTCAATCCATGTGACCCATTGTTAGTCAAGTGCCTCATTTTCATCACTAAATGATGTGGACAGTATGCATTTATAAGGGACTTGTATTTCCAAAGCATTGTCTCTGCAAGCTAACAAAGTCATCCAGTGATACTGGTGATATTTAATGATATTACCTAGAAAAAGTTATGACTTGCTTTTCTCCAGCTACACCAACAATCATCATATTTCTTTGTGTTTGTTCTCTTAAGTAAATATTATGATTTCTCCTCCTTAGAATCAGGATTTGACATTACCAAAAACTCTTAAGAGACAAGGTAAGGGTGAACAATAAAAATGATTGCTTAAAATAATTTTCAGGGATTGGAAACACCATGTGCTATTTACAGTTACTGTAGGTATTTGTATCATACTTGGGAGTGTTAAACCATAAGATAAATCCCACAACTAAATGTGTCCTTTGTTGACTAACTCCACAATGAAAAAGTGTCTGATGAACAGGGTGGGAGCAGTTGTTTAAAGAGTGGTTGGCTTTAAACCAAGATTTAAAGTTGACATTTTTTATTTCTCAAAGCATAATAGGCCAACATTTTAAGGGGTTTTATTGTACTGTTTTTCAAAGCAAAACTGAAAGAAAAAATATAGGCAAAAGAACTGTCAATTAAGACTCCAAGACTCCATACAAGATTTGCCCTAAGGGTTGGTTGGAATACTCATTTCACTTGCCCATTTGTACAGCCCAATTTCTGATTTGTCCCAGCCCAGTACGTCATATTATCTGGTCTTCTACCATTAAGTAATACAATTTGTTGTATACCTAGACGTTCAATCAGCAAAATGAGCACTGTAATTCTTGGTCATGTGTCCCTGAACTAATTCAAATTTATCCCTACTGTGACACAATTGTACAGTTGCCCCCCAAGAGCATGTTTTTGCCATATGATTGTTTAAAGGAAAGTCTAAATAGATAACTATATAATCACGTAATGTATGGTCCACTGGGAAACTAGACTTAGTTTGTTTTGTTTTCCCTTGAGTCCTGATGTTTCCCTTGACTTTGACTTGGGAAACATCAGGACTCTTGGGAAGACAAAACTAACTGTTTCCCTCTGGACCAAATATTAAGTGTATAGTATATACCTGTGTAATGTATGTTTTCAAATTTGGATTCTTGCTACATGTAATGTTTTATAGCTGATCGCAATAACCTGACATTGAACTCAATGAAGAAGAGACAAAGGACAAAGAAGTTTCCAATGACAGCTGGATCTTGGACTGGTCCTGAGGGACCCATAGGTATATCAGTGACAATTACTTGTACCATGCCAAGTTAAGCCCCAAGATTTCATGATCACGATTGTTTGTAATAAAGTACCTGTAACATTGCTGTGTGCTTTAAAAGGGGAAGCTGAAAAATGCCTTTTACTACCAATCAAAATTCTCCTGGAGTGAGTTTTGCTTTTTAATTTTGATTGTTAACTAGGAGAAAAATTGTTAGGTTACAAGTCCTCTTTGTTTGAATGAACGTCACAGTATAGCACCTCTGGTTTCCATCTTGTATTGATTTCAAGGTTTTAGCACAGTATTGGTGGCTTACTTGTTACTTGTGAAGTGTAGCGAAAATATTTTTTTGGTATTTGGTTTAAATTTCTCCTAACCATTTCAAAATGCTGTCAAATAGACAGTCAGGTAAATTTAACTTGATTTTGATTTGCCATGTACAACTTCATCACAGAAAATGGAAACAAAGCACGCAGAAAGGCTACAACGCCAGGAACATCACCAAAGTCTGCTGTGGGTGGTGGAAGAAGAGTATCAGCTCCTCCTCAGTTCCCTAATGCAGGTGTTTATTGCTTTCAGTTTTAATGATAATATATTAAGTTTAAAGGTAAGAATACTTAACCTTGTTTTCTATCGGCAAATGGGCTGTGACCATTTAGGAAAAGCCGCATTTCCAGTTGTTCACTCAAGGATCACTTATCAAGAAATCTGCTTTTCAATGTTATTTTTTCATAACATACACTCCAATGTGTACTGAGTTTTTACCTCAGGACCTTGTGAATCAGGTAAAATGGTAGTTATTTAATGCATGTGAGACCACTGAATTTCTTAGTAAGATGTATATATATATTCCCTTAGCTCCGGTTGGAGCATAGGCCATTAACCACTTCCGTCCTCCATCGGGTTCTGTCCTGGGCAAATCTTCCTAAAGTGGCCCAAGTGTGGCCCCAGTTTCTCATTTGGGACTCTACACCTCTTCTCCAGGAGTTCCTGGGACGACCCCTCTTTCTCTTGCCCTGAGGGTTCCAACGTAGTGCCTGCCGGGTGATGTTGTTAGCCGGTTTCCTTAGGATGTGACCTATCCATCTCCACTTTCTCTTTGAGATCTGAGTTATGATTGGTTCCTCGCCTGCTAATTCCCACAGCATCTCGTTCGTTACCCTGTCAGTCCAACTGATTTTTAAAATTCGCCTAAGGCACTTATTGACGAAGGTCTGCAATTTCTGGGACGTTTGGTTAGTTGTTCTCCACGTTTCAGAGCCATAGAGGAGGACTGCTTTGACATTGGTGTTAAAAATTCTAAATTTGGTTCTCCGTGAGATGACATGGGAGGACCACACTTTCCTCAGCATATTGAAAGCTACTCTGGCTTTGTTTATCCTGACCTTGATATCTTCATCGGAACCTCCGTCAATGCTGACTACACTGCCTAGGTAGACAAAAGATGTTACTTCCTCCAAGATGGTATCCCTCACTTTAACTGGTCTGTTGTTGGTGCAGTTGACCTTCATAACCTTGGTCTTACTCACATTCGGATGCAGGCCTAACTTGATGGAATTAGCTGTTAGCCGTGCTGTTTTGTCCTGCATTTGTTGGTTGTTACTTGACACCAGGGCGATATCATCAGCAAACTCTAGATCTTCAAGTTGCTCCAATAAGTTCCACTGGATCCCATTTCGCTGTTCTCTAGTTGTTTCCTTCATGATCCAGTCCATAGCAAGTAGAAACAAAAACGGTGCCATCAAACAGCCCTGCTTGACCCCAGTGTTGACCGCGAAGCTATCTGACAATCCACTAGCATGAAGGACTCTGCAAGTCATCTTATCATAGGAATTTTTGATGATTCGAATGAATTTCCCTGGTATGCCATAGTGTCTCATAAGGCACCAAAGAACACTTCTATCGAGGCTATCAAAAGCCTTTTCAAAGTCGATGAAATTAACGTAAAGAGAAGTGTTCCATTCAATTGACTGCTCAATGATTATCCTAAGTGTGGCTATTTGGTCGATACAGGAATGGTCCTTCCTGAAGCCAGCCTGCTGATCTCTTAGTGTAGCATCCACAGCCCCCTGAAGACGAAGCAAGATAATTCTGTTCAGCACCTTGCCTGCCGTTGACATCAAGGATATACCTCTGTAATTCTTGCACTCCCGGCGGTCACCTTTCTTTGGCAGTTTTACAATGTAGCTCTCGTTCCAGTCCTGGGGCATCTCCTCCTCTTCCCATATCTTTCCAAGCAAGCCATAGAGGATATCTGCTGATAGGTCGGGGTCAGCTTTCAGGGACTCTGGAGGTATGTTATCTGGGCCAGCTGCTTTCCCTGACTTAAGCATCTTGATAGAGCGCACAATCTCTAATTTGGATGGCTTCCCGCAGTTCACATTCAGCTCAGCTGAAGCCTCCGGTATTATTGGAAGTTCTGGCGGGGGAGGACGATTGAGGAGATCATTGAAGTATTGTACCCACCGCTTAAGCTGCTCATCTTCCCTAGTCAAGATATTACCTTCTTTGTCCTTTACTTGGCTGCTAGTCTGTTGAAATTTACCCGCCAACTTCCTGGTGGTATCATAGAGGTCCCTCATATTGCCATGTGCTGCAGCCTCTTCTGCCTTCGTCGCTAGGGTATCATAATATTCCCTTTTATCTTGTTTGATCTTACGCTTTACTTCACTGTTTGCTGCCTCATACCTCTTGTGTGCCTCTGCCTTTTCTCTCCTTGTCCTGCTTCTGTTGTACTCTTCCTTCAGATGTTTTCTTTTGCTGATAGACCCCATGGTTCCTGGTGTAATCCATTCCTTGTGCTCAGCTGTCTTAGTCCCTAATACTTCTACACATGTTCTGTTAATACTCTCTTTGATGTCACTCCATTCATCCTCTATATTCAGATCTTGTAGGGGCTGAAATCTGTTAGACAACGACAACCGGAAGCTCTGTACTGTATCACTATCCATGAGGTAGTGCACATTGTACTTTATCCTTGGATTTCGTGGTTGATAGTTACGCTTCAGCTTTAATCTGACTCTGGCAACTAGGAGGTGATGGTCTGATGCAGCGTCTGCACCTCTCTTGACGCGTGTATCCAATAAAGATCGCCTGAACTTCTGTGAGATGCATATATGGTCTATTTGATTTTCTGTTACGTGGTCAGGCGATACCCATGTTGCCTTGTGTGCTGTTTTGTGCGGGAACAAGCTTCCTCCGATGACAAGGTTGCAGTCTGCGCAAAAGTCTGCGAAACGTTCACCATTTTCATTTATTGTCCCCAGACCATGTTTACCCATAATCTGCTCGTATCCTCTGTTATTCTCTCCTATCTTTGCGTTAAAGTCACCCATTATCATTACAAGATCTCTTTCCTTCGCTTTGTCAACTATTTCAGTAAGCACACCATAGAAATCATCCTTGTCCTCCTTAGTTGAATCATTTGTTGGAGCATAGCACTGGATAATATGTGCGGTTATCTTCTTATGTTTGGTCCTGAACCTGGCAGTGATAATTCTAGAATTTATAGGTTCCCATGAGATCATGGCTCTACGAGATTCTGATGTTAACATGAATGCGACACCCTCAGTGTGTGGTGCTCCGTCGTCCTGATGGCCTGAATATATGATAGTTGTGCCATCTGCCAGTTTCATCTCTCCTGATGAGGTCCAGCGTGTTTCGCTCAGTCCGAGGATTGATAACTTGTACCTCTTCATCTCATGCGCTATGATGGTAGCACGGCCTGGTTGGAACATAGTTCTCACGTTCCACGTGCCTAATAGGGATGCTGACTTAGGAGAAAGAAGAGCAATCGGCTGTGTAGGATCCTGACGGCTTTCCCTACGCTGCGTCATATGCTGTCTGTGTGACGACCCCCTATTCCCCAAGTCGATGGTTAAGTTAAAATTGATCAATGATTCTGTAATCCGTTACATCCACTGCACGGGGGATTAGCCTATGCAGCTTCACCAGAGCCCTGTTAGCCAGCATTACCTGTTTCCACCTCTCACGACGAGGACGTAGGGTTGGACTTTGAGAGGCAGTAAGATGTATGGTGTCATAAAATGTTCTGTAATTTTTAAGTGCACCAATTTTAAACTTGTGAAGATACATGTATGTTATGTGCTTCTGATATTTGACTGACTGTGAAGTTTTCAACACAGTATATTAAATTTTGTATTTGTCTTACATACATTAGCATATCCAAAAGAACAATGAATGAGAATTAAGACTATGGTAGTTTGAAAATTTTTAATTACTGGAAAAATGTTGAAAACAGCATGTGCACAGGATGCAAATGTAGTGGAAGCATGTGAGTTGAATTGTGATTAATTTGAAAACTTTTTCCCTAGGTTCTCCATCTCTACGCAGTCCAACTGAAAATTCCATTGCCTCTCTGGTATCAGCTGCAGCCATTGTAAAAGCAAAATCAGAGAGTGAAGGAGAGGGCCAAATGTCAACAGGTAGGTGGTTTATTATAGCCATGGCTAAAACGATATGATGCCATGTAGTCACTTTTACAGTCAGTAAGTTTGCTGTGTAATCTTTGCAGGATTGCTTTAAATTTGTTTTTAAGTCAGCTGGAAATAGCAAAAAAGATTCAAGAGATATAATTTCTCTGTTGAGAACTGTAGTAGCTTTTCCTCTTTCTACTCTCCAGGCGTTTTCTTAATAACATTGCCATGTTCATCCAGATTTACCATTCTAGGTAAATGTAGTAGTTGTACAGTTACAGAATGATGTGATCTCAGAATCATGGTGTGGCAGCAAGCTTAGTCCAGTTTTTCTCAACAAAAACGTTTGCCTTTCAGTTGTAGTCTGGACATTAATTATTTTTAAGTGGTACTTTTGTTCATTTCAATTATCTTGTGCATTGCACGTGGCATATGTGCAGTGGTAGCGTGAGCTCTTGTTTTTACTTTCTCGCAGTTCTGTCTGATGGTAAGAGCACCTCCAATACCTCCAAACCACAAGACTCTAGTGTGCTTGACACGTTGGCCACACTTGCCACTGCCACCTTAAGCCACAGTACATCTGCGACTTCCACGACACCACCACAGCAAGTAACAGCTGTGGCTGGTAAACCCCTCGGTATTACACCCCTTACCCTCCCACCAACAACACCAACCTTCGCCACCCCATTGACACCATCAAGTCTTTTTCCAATGCCGTCTCCCCTCGCAGCACTCTCCGCTCTGTCTTCATTATCATCACCAGCACAAACATCTCCCCTGCCGCTGTCTTTCACGATGCCAATGATGACCACTCAGCAGGTTGCATCAACTGGGGCGCAGCTGATGCCCCTGGTTCAGAGTGGCGCACCCTTCTTCTCCAGTGCAGCAGGCGTGTCTCTTCAACAAGGAGGGGCATCTGTGACAACTGCTGGGGATGTGCATGTACCTTTATCGACAAGCAGCGCTAGTGGTGCAGATTCAGTGGTGAAGACGGTAACACTTGGCACCGCAAGTTCGCAGTCCCTTAATACTTCTGCACAAGCTATTCTACCCCAATCCATCATGGCCCCTTTCCAAATTCCTGGTGGGTCAGGTCAGACACAGCTGCAAACACAGCTTGCCCTGAGCCAGATGCTCGCCCCAATGCAAGGAGTTCAGCCTTCAGTTATGTTGGAGCTGAATGCATCAGCTACAAAGGATGGAATTGGTGAGTTGCTCACGTGGCTTTCCTTTAGTTGCGTCGCCATCTTTGACTCGCTCTCTCTGCGACATTCTGAATTGCATTCATCAGAAGGGAATTTACGAAAGTGTCGAAAGTAATCCAACGTTGCTTTGCGTCAGCTTTGCTTCGCTCTCTCTGCGACATGCTGAATTGCATTCATCAGAAGGGAATTTACGAAAGTGTCGAAAGTAATCCAACGTTGCTTTGCGTCGGCTTTGCTTCGCTGGGTGATTAGTCCAAACAAATTGCGCTACTTACTCGACCAATCAGATACAATAACCACTTAATCGCTCGCGTTTTCACGCGCTTCAGTTTGTTTGTTTTGACTTAGAATTCTGATTGGCTCCTTGCTATAACTCCTTCGTTCTGACTGCCTATTGCGATACCTTTGGTTTTGGTTTATGGTACCAAATCGAAATACGCTTTAAGTTGAGAAGGATAGAAAATCGTCAAAATGAGGATTCAAAACCAACGAAGAACAAGAGGGGCGAGAGTGGGGAAGTATTTATGAAAAAACCATTGCTTAGGTCCTTAAGCCTTGAAAATCGTTACATCAGTATGTATATTCACCATATACACCTAATTGCAATAAGGTTGTTTTAGAAAAAAGCAAAAAGCAAAAAGCCAAATAGGAATTAATTAGCCATGTGATTTACATTTGCGTATTTTAATAATTTAATAATTATTTAAGAAGTCATTCACCATAACAAGACATAATTCTGTATTTCCGCGATTAGAATGACTCCAAGAAACTGAAGCGTGTGTGTTGTGAATGTTGCAAGCAATGATAATTAAATGCTAATTAATTCCTATTTGGCTTTTGGCTTTTTTCTGACAACCTTATTGCAATTAGGTGTATATGTTCTTTGAACAATCTTTTGGTCATGACAAGGGAAATCAACAGCCAATGTTCTTATGACTCAGATGTTGGTTTCTCTTTTGTTAGGGGTTGAAGGTTCAAATGATACTCCTTGAGTGTATTCATTTTCGAGATGATCATCTAAAAAAAAGGGCTTTGCGTTTATAGTGAACGGTTGCATTTTTGTTGAATAAAACTTTTTTGTCACTTAGCTCAAGTAAAAGTCGACCAAAACCAAGCTGCAGAATTGTTAAAAAGTCAGAACCAGTCACAGGTGAGTGTTCACGATACAAGTTTGCTTTAATAGTAAATGAAAGCGATGCTGTTAAGGCGTGTACTGCACAGAAAGGAACCGACAGTGTTTATTTCAACACTGGATGGCCAATTGCTATTTATAGATTAACTCACTCTCCCGCAGATAAACAACTGGATTGCGATTTATTTATCCAGATAACGTCTCGGTTGAAAATGCAATGTACCGTTAAATAACCAGGGTCTGACCTGCGATATTTTCTGCCCGAGGGATAGACGAAGAAAGTGTTTGTTGATAGATGGGATAAGCCCAGCTGTTTGTCTTCGGAGGTCGCATTTTCAAATTCTTATAAGATGCGTAAATTTTTACAAAACGTAAAATTCTCGTTGTTTTTCAGGGGACTGCCAATAATTGTTTAGAGTTTCAAATCGCAACAGCACATTCGGTCTCTCCGCGCTTTCAACTAGTGGTCTCGCTTTTTTCCCCCCTTGGTCCTCCTCCCTATCGTGGTTTTGATTTTACATTTTATTACACGACTTGGGAAGTCAGAGGGCCAATAACTAAAATCAACCAATCAAAATGCTCTATTACCGGTCAATATTCTCTCAGTATTGGACCGGGCACTGTCCCGAATGGTCCCGAATGGTCCCGAATGATACCGCACTTGTGTCCCTTTGAACTTCAGTCGTGTAATAAATCTCTTATTAACCAAGCTTGCTCGGGACCGTACTGGAAGAATATCGGCCCTCGGTCTTTTTTGTACGGACCTCGCTGCGCTCGGTCCGTACTGTCAAGACCTCGGGCCGATATTCTCCCAGTACGGCCCTCGCGCTTGGTTAATAAGATATATTTATTGATAGTATTTTGTGTTCTCTCAATCGATAGGAAGTAGCGCAAACTCAGCTTCACCAAGATACCGGCGAATCAAAACAAGCGGAGGACATGAGCTCACAAAACATTCCAGGCACACAGGAGGTGTTCATAACGCTTCAGGTTCCAGCCGGTTTGCAGCATGTTCAGCCCCAGCTTCTGACAGACCCCAGCTTTGCATTGCAACAAGTACAGCTTGTGCAACAAGTGGCGACACAGGATACCTCACAGGTATCTACAGTACTCATCCTACAAGTTTTTGAACGAACAAACACTGTAAAGAGAAACCGAATTAAGACAGTTGTACTTTCCTAATCCATATTTCAGCAAACAGGAACTGCGGCAACTCAGTCACAGCAGAACCCAGTCTCCTTGCAACCCGATACCGTTGCGCACACTCAACAGGAACAAACAGCTGGCTCAACTGCACCGCAGACTCCGGTTGTCCAGTTACAGCTGCCGCAGGATCAGATAAACTTGGCGCATTTAATGCAAAATGTTGGACATGGAACATTACCGCTGACAGTACCATTGACTCAACTTTTAGCAAGTAAGTGACTGGTTCGGAAAGTGTAGATGAAATTTTAGAAGAAGGCGATCTGCAACGAAGCTAATGGTTCTAGTCCACCTTGTATTAAGGTACATGTTTTACTTAGTAGAACAGAGCTCGGTAATATGGTCGCAGTATGTTTCGTCTTACCATCTATCGTCCTATTAAAGCATTTGTTGGTTTTTCTTGCAGACAGCCAGTTGCAAATCGGTAGTCAAGTGACACCAGTGCCTCAAAACACACAACAACAGCGGCAACAGCAACAAACAACAGGGACTCAACATCAGCAACAACAAAACATCGCTCAACAGCTGCTGGCGCAATCGGTTCCTCAAAGGACCTTGCTACCCCAAAATTACGTCGCTCAGTTAGGCCAGGTAATAAAATTAAAAAACAACCTTGAACACATTTGTGGGAGAAACAGTGGCCTGGGTTCGAGTCAGCTGGGCTCGAGCCTTTGCCAGATCACCGTGATGTATTCTCGAGTAAGACTCGTGGCACTTTCTCTCATCGAGGGTTATCAACATGGTTTGGAGGGGAGCTCAGCTGTAATGCTTACCCACTAATTTGGATTAAAAGCTGAAGGTTACACCGTGTGTATCTAACCGTGTTTGTTATTTACCTATTCTGTTATCAGACCTCTGTTCAACCAACAGCCGATATCCAGCAGCAACAGCAGCAGTCGCAGCAGCAACTTCTCTCCCCTCACCTTCTTCTGCAAGTCCAAGAAGACCTTCGTAAACTGCTGGAGCAGAGACAAGTTGAGGAGGACAAGATCAGAAAGGAGTTGGAAGGGAAAGTGCACGCGTTACAACGAGACAGCGACAAGTACCGGTCAGAGCTGGAGCATGCGCAGAAAGAAGCGGAAGCCTACCGCAATCGTTTAGAGGTAGAAAGAAAAGAAAAGTCTAAGCTACACCAGTTGTACGAGGCAGCCAAGCAACCCAATACAAATAGCGGTGATGACCAAAATAACTCTACTACCTCTGAAGCTGCAAGTGATTCTCTATTGTAAAACTAATGCTCATTTAGTGCCATGTTGAAGTGTTGAGACAATTAACCTGGTTATGCCACCCTTCCTAAGTTAATCTTACCCTCTGTATTTCACTCGTATGAAGAATTTTGATAGTTTACTTGCATTTGAACTTTTTACATTTGCTATAAAGGGTAATCCAGGAAAATATTACCGTATCGATTAACTAGCTTACCATGTTTCGTTTTAATTTTATCATTATCATTATTATTATATGTATTACTATTATCATTATTTTTATTCACTACGTCAGGTGGTTTTTTTTAATCGTTCATTCGACATGCAAAACAGAAGAAAATATTAGTATGTTCAGATAGGAAGTCGCAAAAATGGAAGGAATAAATCTTGTTGGAACAGAAGTAGTGAGGAACAGAAAAGGAAAACTCAGATTACAAATGATGAAATTGAAAATGCCAAGGCTGATTTTTTCTAGATGCAGCATCCACAGGCTCGATTCGAGTCCGGTATTCGATCCTTCCATAAAGTGTCTTCGAGGGGTGAAAGCTCGTTCCCTGTACAGCGACAGTGATCGAGCCTTCAGTAACCGTGATGTAGCTTTTTAATTGCCGTATTGTACGTTTGTAGTCCTTTCGGATTCTCTATAGCTTTCTTACGATTTCGTCGTATCTGAAAGACCCTTACATACTTATCTTCTTGTATGATAGCTGTGTTATGCAAAGTCTGATTGAAGTTTTAATATTGTTCCATTTGGACTACGAAAGCGAAGTATTGTTTTCTGACGGAAGAGAGCACAATTCTTTCGTTTCCACGGACGTTTTGGACTACTTGAAAATGCTCCTCCTGTTTCCAACAGAAACCGAATAATCGGGAAATCTTCGGTTATCTCAACGAGGATTTGCAAAAAAAAAAAAAAAAGTGCTCTATCGTGGACGGCGTAATATGTAAACACTGTAAATAGTCCAGTCATGTATATGGTGTTACAGTAACTTATTGGCACGGGTTATAAGTATTTGTGATAAGTATTAATTAATATACAACGTTTTACTTGTCCCATGTGCGGCGAGATTAACTCTCCATTGCAGTTTTCATGTTATTGAAAGCATCAAGGAGTGAATATTTCATTCATTTAAGATTCAATGGGACATACACGTTCTTCATAAGTTCAGCGTAGTTGAAGCTAAATTATGTCCACCAAGATGTTTTGTAGTGTGAAGTAAGGTTTAAATAACTTAATTTGTAAGCGCATCCAAGGCCCGTTTCATGATACGCCGAACTTTCAATTTTTTCCTGATCTTGAACCAAAACTTTCGGTATCTGAGTTAATTTAGAACGATTTGGCCGGAAATTCCGACTTCTGAGCAGCTCAGTAACAGCTTTGATGCAGACGCCGAACGGCCATACTTCACCTTTCCTGAAACCGCCGAATTTCGGAACTGAGTCAATATCAGCTGAATGAGTTTGACTTCTGGAACAGGTGTTCGTTCGTTCAAATTGGAATCTGGCTTCGCTCAGAAAAAGTTCAGCGTCTGCAACGAGCCTTAGGGAAAAATGTCCACCATCATTAAAGTCTACAATACTGTCACACCCGGTATAAATACATCAAATCAGGTCAGCGTATTTCCACTTTTTCTGAATGCCCAGCTACGTTGGTCTCAGTGCTACCTTCGATGTTTTAACAGAACTTAGTACGTGTAGATTCAAGGCAAATTAGAAATTTTATTCTGTGGTCATATCTTAATATGTGCAGCAATTTTACATGGTGTAAACAATTGGGAACTGGATGCACTACTTAGCGAAGATTGTTGTGAATATAAGGAATAAAGAGTCATCTACAAACTAGTTTCGTCTACCTTGTGGAAATGAACAATTAACTTGACTCCAGTCACGGTTAGCAGGTAACTCCAGTAGAGCTCAGGCTCAGTGGAAGGAGCTTATCTATGTATGTGAACTTAATACATCAGGTTGCAAGAATCGCATGACCAATGTCCTCTAAAGCTGGCTTCCCGTTAAAACGCAGGTAATGAGAGAAACAGTGATGAATATTATGTTTTTACCTCCAAATGTTTCTTAGATATCGGGCTACCTTCTCATTTTGACGCGATTTGACTAGACCACGTGAAGAAGAAATAATGCATTCCCGTGTACTACAAGTAACACCTTTAGAGGTGTTTCCTACCCACTCTGCCGCTATTATGTAACATAACGCAAGAAGTTTGAAAAGTAGAATTCAGTCAATATTTGATAACATTACTTCGAACATTGGCAGTAAAATGATCTTATGAATCTGTGCTTGATCGCCCTACCCCTTCTTATGTTTATGATACATAGCGTAATGAAAATATACAGCAACTTTTCAGATATGTATGTCATAACTGCCTAATTCATACCATTTCAAAACGTTTACCTCGCGTATACGTATGTAACGAATAGTTGATAACAGCTAAATACGCCGCCCCCTCTTCGTTCCTTCTCTCGCACGGGAACTTGTCTTTTTCTTGCCAGTGAGTAAGACACCTGACACGCTACTGGGCGGCGTGCGGCTATGGTCCATCGCGAAGCAAAGATTCTCGTCGGTATGATCAAAAGAGGCCAGCTCGGGAGAACGGTTATTCGAATTTCTCCGGCGTCCCCTTCCACTCGCAATCAAAGGAGAATTTGCTTCTTCATAATTACTTTGATCCTGCAAGACACGCCTGTCACGATATCGAGGACTGCTACGTTTTGACTGAACAGCAAGCTTAGGCGATATAGACGGTACAATTTGTATCGAACTTGATCTTGGACTTTTCCTTATCTTGCTACTTCGCAGAGCACTCTTGCCCATCTGTGCTGTAGTAACTTCTACAGAGGCTGCTATGGAAGTCATGTCCGAGCAAATACTTGACATCACGTCGTTGGAGGTAGGATCAATACTTGAACTAGAAATCGCAAAATCCGCGTCGGTGTCTTCCTTACTCTCCACCAGAAAAGCGATGGCAGGGTCCTGACGACGATCCCCTCCAGGAGAGAACAAAATTCCCAGAGGAGAAAGAAGCGGTGACAAGGTGACACCAAGATCGCTCAAACCCTCCTGGCTTATTGTTGTCACGGCACTCAGGAACGAGTCATGCTGCGGGGACGTCTGTACCTCGTGGGACTTCCCCGGGAAGACACTGTCATCAGTGAAGGCAGGGACTTCTACCACAGGAATCAATCTAGTGTGAAGTTCTTGAGACGAGAGCTGATCTGGTGACTGAAAGGCTAATACAGAAGTCTCATCGTTTTGATCCGTGTTCAAAAAATGGATTTGTTGTAATGGAACTGACAAGGGAAACTCCGCCTCTGTTATACTCACTTCGTTAGTATCCACAGGATCAACGGATAATGCAGCTTCTTCAGGACTAACAAAAGAGTATGTACCTTTTTCTGTCGGTTGTGACATCGATGAGATTAATATTAGAGGTGAGGTTAGCACCGTTGATGTTTCTTCTTGGGAATTTTCACAACATTCTTCCTCTGTTAGAGTCCTAACGGCCAAATTGCTGCAAATATCAGGATCATCGTGGCTCACGGACGACAGCAAATTGTCCATCAATATTCCATTATTCTCTTTAGCTGTAGAGGTTTCTTCAGTAACGCCTTGAAACTGAGCATTCCTTTGAGCCTCTAATGGCTGTAAAGTTGACCACAGCCCTGCATCTAAATGACAGTGGTCCAAGATTAGTTGTGAAGTGTCCAACAAAGCATTTCTTTAACTTCACACATACTAGTCTTTACCTACAACTTTCTTCTCAAGGATTCCTATGTACTTGACGGCCTCTTGCAAAATCTGTCCCTAAAATACAAATACAAATAATAAATGATATGAAAGGCAAACTAATCAAAGTAAGCTTTTATTAGCAGACAGTGTGGAGTTATGTGCAAGTGTTCCCTAAGGGAAAGAAAAGAGGGGCCTTGCCGAACAGAAGTATACAACTTTTACAACGCCATTTTATAACTACGGACGAACACAAATGTAAGTAACAAGTGATTTACAAAAGAACTGCTGGAGGCAAAAACCATTACAAAACTTACTCGAGTGGAATTCCGCTGAACACGCGGCACTACTTGTCTCAGATGATGAAACGCTTTCTTGAGCTCAGCATCATAGCGTCTGCCCGTGAACAAACATGCCACAAAAATAACATTAGAAGGCCTCTCTACAAGTGTAGCTTTCCAAAGCCAAAATAAGAATAAAAATAGAAACACTTTCTAGTAGACTGGTTTAATATCTCAAAGGGCAGCTTGCAGACTAAATGATGATTTATAGAATGCAGCTAACAAGTCAAAGAGAAACTGCAATTGTGTAAAGAAAAAAGGAGTCTGCACCCGAGCTAAATGGCCCACGAGGCGCCACAACTTACCCTGGTCTACACAACCTAAGGCAACTGGGAGCACTGCCTCTATTCCCCCCCCCCCCGCCCCCAAGGATGATAATATGTCGCAGGTTACCCCCTGCATTTCGTCAGTTCACAGGTAACCATTTACACTTTAGGTGGAGAAAGGCACTGTGAGAGTTTATAGTTCACCACTAAATTTTCTCCGGTTCTTATTGGTTTAAATCGATCACGTGATGCGATAGTGTTCATCAGGCGAGAGACACTATCAGCCCATAGTGCCCGCCCGCGGAAAATACCCGGATGGATAGTACCCGTCCGCGGAAAATACCTGGATTGATAGTACTCATCCGTGAAAAGTTTTGAATAGTTTGACGGCCACGAAGTTAGGCAGATCGGAAAAACAGTGACTTTTCAATTCTGACAGGTACAACGTATTATTTAGCCAATGTACGGTTGCGAATTATTGACATTTGTGACAAGCTGTAGGCGCGGAAGAAAATTTAGTGGTGAACAATAAAAACAATAGAGTGTTTATGTCTCTGAACATAGTTGCCCCTTGGAAATTTGATGTTCTTAAAACTAGCATATTTGTTTTAAAGCATCAAATTTCCGCGGGGCAACTATCAGCCGATAGTTCCTCGACAGAAACACTCTATTGTTTAAATAGTGCAGTGTCCAAAAACACAACACAGGGACTCGGCCTGATAATGTACCTAGACTTCTCGCCTTGGAGACCAGCGCGCAAAACTAAAGGCCACTGCGCTGCTTCCACGAATTCTGGTGAACCGAGGTTCAATTCAGCGATCAGCCGGCGTCAACCGGCTTGAACGGGTAAAAGCCAGAGTAGAAACTCAGCACCCGTCACAACTCGGCCATGCAGAGAGTTTAAGAAAGAACTGCATATTTCGAAAGAGGTTCATTTCGTGCTACTTAAATTTTAGATAAATGGCAACAAACCTGTCTCTGATCTTTTTCTTTTCTTTATCTTCTCCGCGTCTACCCATCGTGGTCGGCGTTGTGATAATTTGAACACGTTCGGTAACACTCGAGTCTAAAGAAGGCTCATCTTTATTGTCCCTGACTATAGATACAAATTATTTCCTCAATTTAACTATGCTATACTGACTATAGATACAAATTATTTCCTCAATTTAACTATGCGTAAGAAGGCAAGAACAACCGGAACCGGTTTATTCGTAGCGTTTCGTTACGTATGTAAGTTTATAGTGACGTCAATAAACTTGAAGCTGACCAAGCATGTAGAAAGAAAGCAAAGTCTGGGCGATCTAAAACAGACCTTACATCAGTTGAACAGGATTCAAGACAGCAAACAACGTCCTTAGGTAACGATGTTTACGATACATTCTTTAAATAAAACACATGACATGCAAAGAGGGTTGATAAATGACACTTCAATGGTGTGCAACAAGACAAGGAAAGAAAGGTATAGTGAAACCATCAGGTCGCCTACCAGTTGTCTGAAGGTCTATTTCCTCGGAAAATGCTAAGGGAATATCCTGGTCCTCGGTTATTTGAAGGCTGCTGTCTTGATTCTGCAAGAGAAAAAGCTTGTGTTGATTCGTTCATTGCCATTTTGGCCCAATTCAATGCCACACTAATAACTTTTTTAGGTTGAGGCGTACTCAGTAACAATTTTCAGCCACAGTTACCCGATTGGCACTACTGAATGGTGATTCAACATTGAATAGTGTTTGCTTCACTACGCTGTAGATGACTAGCTTAGAAAACTCTCTTTCTTAGAAAACTTATAGTGCTTCGTCCCACGCTCGTGACCAGAAGAAAAAAGATCTTTCTCTGCTCGCCATAGAGTCCGTTTGTGGCTCAGTGGTAGTGCACCGGAGCATAAAATCCGAAGGTCTAAGTTTTAATTCCCCATGAAGCCCAAAATGTTTTCTTTGTCCCAAGCACGTGACATGACGAAAAAGCGTCTCTCTCTCGTGCAAACCTCTCAATCATAAAGCAGACGCAAATCTTCACCCAATTCTGACTTGATCACTTTGGATTGGTCGTACTTTATCAAGCCTTTCCATCACTTTTTCCATTAGCAGCTTCCGATGGTACAATAAGCAATTATTGGATAAGGTTGAGCATGATGCCGTAAATTGTTATAACCGAGGTCTGAGTGCAACGGCTGCCCCAGCCTTCGGCTTCGGCACATAAGTCAGACACGACTCAGATAACTCAGACACGACTAAATGCTCTCGACCAATCAGATGTTTCAAGGCGAAAACCACACACGTGAGCCTGTCTGCCGGCTAAACAGATGGCGGTGAGGTGTCTTACAGGCAGCGGTAGGGCGAGCAACCGGATCTGATTGAAACCCCGGCTTTATAAAATTTGTGTTGGGAATTGCCTCCAAGATTGAACCAATACACTCACATAAATCCCAATTTCTTCTCGTTTATTATCAATAACCGAACGCTAACAACGAAATCAACAACACCCCCCTCGCTATCACTGTTGAAAGTCTCCTCCCCGCTCACGTGTTCTGCTACATCTTTTATCACTGTCAATCATTGGTTTTGGGTGTGTCATTTGACACTTTCTCAAGTCACATTGTTTATGATCAAACATAGCGAAAATCACGCTACGGGTAACAAACGACTAATGCAGTAAATGGTTTGAACCCGGGGGTAACATGTAAAGGTGTAGTCTGATCGTCCGGGTGAGTGTAGTCCTGAGAAGGACTGTTGTCGGTGGTAGTGACTGACGTTTCGACAACCTGTGCGGAAGTCATCATCAGAGTCAAGTGAATGATTGTTGTCAGTAGAATGTTCTTATTCCAGTTCGTGTGAAATGATCGGTTGGTTTTGCCGTGATGTTATTGGCTGTAAGACTCAAGTGACGTGAGTCGGTCGTGATTGGTCTGTTTCGATCTGTCGGTAAAGTTAGGTCGTTCTTTTTCGGTCGTTTGTGATGTTTATGTCGTGAATGAGTCGTTTGTATGGAGCGGGTAGTTGTTGACATCTGTTTAGGGGGGGGGGAGTCTGTTCTAAGTTAGTAAACCAGCTTTCCAGAGTCAGTCGTTGAAAATAGTCAGTGCTGTAGGTTAGGCATTGCGCATTCCACCGCCACCTTAATGAACAAAACACTGACATACAGTTTACCAGAGAAGTAGAAGAAAATGGCAAACTTCCTTTTCTAGACTACCTGGTAAGCCACAACGACAACTCATTACGGACGACAGTTTACAGGAAACCGACACACACCGACAGATTACTAGACGAGTCATCCTACAACCCTACATCACACAAAGCCACAACTATCAGAACTCTAACACGACGCGCACAACTAGTATGCGACTCGACAGACAGCTTATCCGACGAGAACAGATACCTTCACCGTGTTTTTACGAAGAACTACAACAACGACTTCATCCGACGAAACACTCACCGACCCACTACCACTACCGAAACAAACGACACCGCAACCCCTACGACTACAGCAACCATACCGTACATAAAAGGCATGTCTGAAAACATCTCGCGCATCTTACTACCCTTCAATATCCGTGTCGCCCACAAACCCATCACCACACTACGTCAGTTACTAACCAACGTTAAAGACAAAGACGAACCGAGGAACAGACAGGGAACGATTTATAAGATCAATTGTTCCGACTGCCAAGCCTCCTACATCGGTGAGACTGGCAGAAACCTCACAACAAGACTGACTGAACACAGACTGGCGACGAGGAAAGGTGATGTCAGCAATCACATTGCTGAACACCATCGACTTACCAACCACAACATTGACTGGGACTCTGCGCAATGCCTAACCTACAGCACTGACTATTTTCAACGACTGACTCTGGAAAGCTGGTTTACTAACTTAGAACAGACTCCCCCCCTAAACAGATGTCAACAACTACCCGCTCCATACAAACGACTCATTCACGACATAAACATCACAAACGACCGAAAAAGAACGACCTAACTTTACCGACAGATCGAAACAGACCAATCACGACCGACTTACGTCACTTGAGTCTTACAGCCAATAACATCACGGCAAAACCAACCGATCATTTCACACGAACTGGAATAAGAACATTCTACTGATAACAATCATTCACTTGACTCTGATGATGACTTCCGCACAGGTTGTCGAAACGTCAGTCACTACCACCGACAACAGTCTTTCTCAGGACTACACTCACCCGGACGATCAGACTACACCTTCACAAACGACTAATGATCACAATATTACGCACGATTTCCGACATTTGCACGGATATCTTCTTCATTGGCCGCTGTGATTACTTTGCTTCTGGTTTCACGATGTACGATCGAAAGGCTCTAATAAATGAATTGCTTCACATAGATGGCTTCCTCTGTATAATTAGTAAATATTTTGCAAGCAAAACTTACACAATTTGCTACTTCGTAGCCAAAAAAAAAAAAAAACCCTCACCGTTCTTTCAGTCTGAGGAATGTTCATCTCACGAGGTACTTTGATCTTTATGCATGTAAGTGGAGACTTCTCCATTTGAGGAACTGATGCCTCTCGACAAGATGAGGTTGAAACTTCAGAGAATAGTGGCGCCAGTGACCTCTAAAAACATGTAACAAATCAGTTCGTAAACTTTTGATGTAAACCAAGGCCTGGTTGAAGATAACATTTATAGCTACCCCAGGGTTCATGCTAATTTCTCTTAAATATCAAAGCTACTTCACCTTTGTGGTTCTCTCTGAGACAGAGCCTTCTTTATTCTTCAGTAGTCTTCTAAACCCTTGAGGCGGTAGGCCTAAAAAAAGTGTTTCTAAATGTCACTAATGCCTGACCCACACAACTGTACTCTCTCTAATTCGGAAGTAACAGAAGCACTGGGTAAAGAAAATGTTTGAGTGTTTCTTAAGTGAAGGAAGCTCATATCATCTTACAGTACCTTGCAGATAAATAGGTTGATGATTTTCTTCTCCTGTGGGAGTTGTCAAGCTGTCTTTGTACATTGATAATCCCTTTAAGTGTCGATTGTTTCCTTGTGCAATGACATACTGTTGTTTTCTGCCTTGTAATGGTTGGATTGGAGTTGATGAAGTGGAGACAGTGATAATGGGGGAGGATTTGCTGCCTTCATGAGGACTTGGTGACACTCGCAGGATAGTTGAAGGTAATGGTGTTCTAGCTGGGTTTGGAGGGTGTACATTCCACTGCATTGAATGATGCTCAAACTCTGTATTCTGCAAGGGGGTGCCTCCTTATAAAGAATGGGTACATAATTCATGTTTTCCTCACTGATCAGTCCATAGTAAATAAACACCTTAAAAAATGTTAAACATTGTAGCAGAAAGTTTTTTGAGGACCATCATTTTCAGTTTCATTTTAAGCATAGACATACCACCTCTCTCATATTTTGTGATAAGGTGATCAAAACAATGAAATGAAAGAAAACAATTAAATGAAGCAATAGTTTTACTTTTACACTATTTTTAGAAATTTTTCTACCTTCAGGTGCCACTGTATTTTCTGTTACTACCATATGAGTTCTGGATGGTACAAAGTCAACAACCTCTTCATGTTGTTCTTGCTGCATCTGAAGACTTTCAAGTGGAGCAAAATTTTCATAATAAAGTGGAGCTGGAACCACAAGCACACAATAGGGAACGTTTTCATTTGGACGTGGTTTGGGTGCAATAGGAACACCTTGGCTTTTGCCAGGCATATAGAGAGCAGAGTATAATTTTTTGCTGGGTTCAACCACTCCAGCAGTTGGTGAGGAATAGCACTGATCTGCATTTTCATATTGACTATAACGGGAGGGATCTGTGGTGCTGAGTTTGGGAAGTATCGTAGCTGGTCTCTTTTGGCTAATTTTGAAAAACATTGGGATAGATGATAAGAATGCATCTGGAGAAAAAGCTTCTGCTGGAACATTAGGGAAAGTCTCTCCCACATCTCTTTTCACTCTGTATTGTTCATTAAAGGCACGGGCAGAATCGTTCATGGTTTGCATAGAGCTGCCATCGCAAGAGTCATCATCAGTGACTGCAGTGCAAACATTTTCTTGGTTGAATGTGAAAGAACAATCATTACTCCTTTCCTCTTCATTGATATAGTTTATAAGCTGGTATTCAGCAGGAATGGCATCATTGTGATCAAGCTCTTCCTTCTTTAAGAAGAATCCTGAAGTTGGTGATAAAGCTTGCTCCTGTAATTGCTGCACTGGTGAATCATTGTTTGTCATTGGAACCAAAGCAGCCATGGGTGATGGCATTGATATGGTCAAAACTGACTGACTACAAGGTACACTGTGATCTTTGAAATAATAAATGAGAAAGGGCAAAATCTGTTAAGGCCTTTCTGTTATTTTTTAGATCCTTTGGTTACTTTTTACAAGGCTACGTAAACATATCAGTAATACCAGTAATAATAATCAATGTATTTACAAAGGGTAAAACATGTAACAGTGTACAAACTGATATATCAGTGGTCCGTAGAAGTTTGCCTATAAACACACACCAAAATAGTTTCATTGAAAAGGCATTGTACCTGAAATTTCCAAATAGTTTTCAGCCATACCTTGGACGCTTGAAATCTCCTGACTTGAATGATTGGCACAGAATGAAAATCTAGCTCCTGTGGGATTCTAAAGGTAGTGACAATGAAAAACACATTTCATTCTTTCTCCTAGTTGTGACATTGAAGCAAATTCATTAGAAACTGTTGCTGTAACAGAGAAGATCAAAGAAATCAAATTAACATTGTAAACAACAGCATAATCCTTCACTTCCTTCTTCACTTAAGTTCCTTTTTCATTTTCATTTGAGTCAATATTCCGGGCGGGAAATTCGGTTATGGTTTAATAACTTGTTTGGGAACTCGCGCTTTCTCGTCAACAAACGTCTACGCTAAATAACCTTAACCAATTCGTTAGTAAAGTTTGAACAGAAGCTTATGACCTATCGTACATACAAAACTTACCGTGTCTGCATCAGAAACTTGTTCAGCAGAACAAGTTAAACCCATATCTAAATTTTGGAATTCAGTGAAACTTGTCGAAGTTGGGTCTCCTATAACGATAGATAATAAGATACGTGAGCGAGGGAATTACCAAACAGGAGACGGTAGCGAAGAGTAAATTCTTTAAGAAACTGAAGCCTCTGACTCTTTCAAAGAATCAGTGGTTTAGGCCATCGACCAAAAAAAAAACTCGTACGTTAATAAGTACCAATGACGTATTTGTCTAGCTTAGAGAGCACAGCTGTCTTTTAAGGAAAGCTTACCTTGAGGCAGTTCTTTCACTTCTTTGTTAGTCGAACCGCTGATAGACTGTTGAAAATCTTCCATTTTCGATGAAACACTGATAGAGGCTGGCACAACCACTAGTTTCCTGAGATTTTGCTTGATTCACCCGTATTTCCAGCTAGTACAAAGTGTCAAACGGTTTACCAGTCGTTCATAAAAAGGTTCATTTCTCATTTCCTTGATTCAAAACTCAACTTAGACGTAAAATGTCTAACCTTTGGAGAATTGGATTGACCTACAGGACGGCTAGTTCTGGCCGCCAAAAATGGTCCACGTGACCTAAAGCCTCGTATCTATGTTTTAGGAACAAAGATTTCATTTGGAATGGATTTGTGGACTGTGGACGAATAGATCATGTTACTTGGATCGGTCGCTTCGAACCTACTTGGCTGTAGTTAAAAGTAAGACTGGTGGCTCTGCGAAGACCGAGTTTAGAACGAAAGTAGTGTACCCAACGTGAAAAAAGGTAAGTGCAACGCAGGGTCAACAAGTGGTCCTAAAATTCAGATGTAACAGTGCGTGATCACGACTTGATTAGAGAACTTTGCAGCCTTTCATTTCATTGATTTACACCACAAATTGGATATGTTTTCAGCTGTTCCAATGAACTGTGTTTACGGACACATTGCAATATAAATCAATTGCATTAAAAGATTGTTCAACACACAAATTTATATTAGATTGTCTCACTCGTCAGTCAGGTAAATTTTGTACTCAAATTGCAGCTGTTAAGAGTGGAAACAATTCTAGTCAAACACTTTACTTTGTCACCCATAATTACATACATTTTGTGAATACCAGCCAACGAAATGAGCTATCAGTTCCTCATGAATGCATGCTATATTCATTCAGTGAAAGCCACCCCAACCATGCACTCCTATCACGAGCTGCAGGTTTGCCTAGCTGACATTTAAAGATAGGATAAGGGGGACAGGTGGGAATAATAAACAAAAAACAGGAACAGAATGATGAGAATTCAACCTTCTTCCATTCAATGGTATCAAACCTAGTTACCCTTTGACAAGCATAAACATCACCTTCCCAAATTTTCATTTAAAATTTAATCACACATATTTGCCGACTGATTACATTATGCAACTGACTTACACTTTATTTACTTATTTAGAAAAACGTTGTTTCCTCCCAGATGGTGTCAAAATAATTAATGAACAGTAACTGCTCAGTAATAAATAAAAATATCTATGCTGATATTTTTCAATCTTGTACTTCTGACCACTACAAGGTTTTATAAAATGAACAGAGGCAGACATTTACTACAGTACAGTATGTTAGCTATTCTACAATGAATTAAGTCTGAGTATTGTATTGTATGAACTTTAGAGTCCGTGAGAATGTTTACCTGTTCGTACTTCAATGCGACTATACATTTGTTGATATAAATTTCAGAAGACTGAAGTGCACAGGTGCAATACAAAGGTGAAAAATTGCATGTCTTGAATGATTAAATAGCTTGCTTCTTTTTTAAGACAAGTTTAGATCTTACCAATACATTAGTGCTCGCAACTTACAACTGCAGTCATATAATTATGTTGTATCAAGTCACAAATTGCTGAACTAAGCTAAAAAAGCTAAGGGAACAAATTCTCCCATCAATGTATTTAAACCCCACGTTTCACCCCCAGGAGAGACAAAAAAGACAATTTCTTTGCAGTATCAAAATATTAAGGGAGAATGTTGATAGAGATTGATGCCTGAAAAATATCAGCCACAGGATATTGTTTGAATTGTGACCAAAATAACCAATGCTAAAGCTTTGAGAAATTCATGGCAGAGAGTACAGAGAATCAATATTCAGTTCAACCTTGTGAATTGTAGGAGTTAAGGATTGGCTCTAAGTTTGGGTTCCATGTAGAACCATCTAAATCAACTTGTAACTATTAAGTTAATCATTAAAAAAGGTTCTTTACTTCCTTTATTACTACTCCATTGTAATTTAGAAAGTTAATAAAACATAGCTAACATGATTGATTCTTCCAGAATCTTACAATGTAGAGAAGCTTCTCAGCCAATCCATTTAAAACTAAGATCAGCAGTGACTTGGTCACTTCCCTTCCCTTCTTACTTTTACTGTACCTCAAATCCTTAAACAATTAAACCAGACCGGAGCTCTAGATCCTTACCCTATACTGGACCAAACTAAATTATGCTCATCATTAACACAAACAAAACAAAACATTTCAACACAAAGGAGTAGTTCAGAAGAGGTTATACTAAACACGACTACACCTATTCCTGACGCTGATACTGGAACAAGCTTGTTCCACGGCGCTTCATAATCACATGTGCAATAACCAAGCCTCCAAATATTCCAACAACTAGCATGAGGATTGAAATTCCAGCTGCAGCACCACTTGACAGACCCTTTGTTTTGACTTCACTTTTGTGCCCTGGGCCTGGTTTGCTTGAGGGTTTTTCTGTTGGACTGGCTGGAGAAGGAGGAGTTTTTGGCACCAGGCCTTCTCGGAATGAAGACTTCTCAGCCTGTATGGGTTCTGTCAAGAAATAACAGTCATCAATTACTGGTAAGTGAAATCTGCTAAACAGACTAGATTTTACTTATAAATATATTGTGTAGATTGATGTGTGCATTTTAGTTAGCTACAAATCCTACTCTTTGGTGCTACACACTTTGAAGCTTCAACCCAACAGAAGAGAGGATAAATAACACAAAAGATTATTCAGTTAATTTCAACAAGAAAAATCATTAAAGGTGATGGTAGGACCAGTAATCATGAAGAACAGCTCCCCTCCACCGACAGTTAGCAAACTGTCAGCCAACAGTTGGCCAACACTAAACTGAATGAATACCAACACTTGATTAACAGTTGGCTGACTGTTGGTGGAGGGCAACTGTTCTTTAAGAGCAACCATTGGAGTCCAATTCAGTCAGCCATATGAAAGTGACAGGAAGTCTGATAAAACCTAAATGGGAGTCCAATTTGCTTATCACTAGTATCATTGATAAAAGACCAAACTTGAAGCAAGCAAAGCAATAAAACAAAAAAAACAATAAAATTCATAACTTAAAACAAAAAGTTAAAAATTTCCCACCTTCTTTAAGGGAAAAAAATAGCAAATTTTGTCTAGAGTGTATGTTAAAACAGTCTGATATTATGAAGAATAAACAGTGCATTTAATGAAACACTGTCCAATTGCATGAAAAGGGGCTGCTGATAACCAGTCACAAACAATAATTTCCTTGCATTTTCATTGGTCGGAAACTTGCCATTAATAGCATAGCGCAATTTTTACAGTTACCACATCAAATTTAGAAGAAGTTTGACTAGAGCTTCTAATTTTTTCTCCATTCTGTCATATAAATTTTATTCTGTGGTGTTGAAAATAAACATTTAAAAGAAAAGCACTCTTACTGGTTTGGAAGTTAAGTTTGAATTCTCCACTTGTAACTGTTTTATTTAAGGCACCCACTGCATCCATGAGACCGTTTTCAGGATACACTGTAACCTCTGCATCAACAACAGGCTTTGTTTTGTTCAGCAAAATGAAAACAACAGTCATTTTACCCTCATTGTTCAGCAACTGAAATGGTGACAACGTAGCATAAGATTAGCACATTATGTTTTACATCAAGTATTTCTCAATGGCAACATCACTCATGCTTATAAGACTTTAGGTGGCACCAGCTTTTCACATAATAAAGGTTTCCAATTGTTGCTCACTAAATCCAAAATCCAACAAATATTAAACATTACTATATAGATGAACATTATAACCCAGGTAAATAATGCCTTTTGTGCATGCTGATTGGCTAGTTAAGAAGGAAGTAACTAGTAATTTTTGCCTCCAAGTAGCCTAAAAGACAAAATAATTTTTGGTTCTTGTGAAGCATCTACTCAAACAATTATATTCATCTCAGCATCAGTAAAAGTGGTGGATGCTTACCTTGTGGCTTCATGGCTCGGAAAACATCCACCACTATATTCACCTGTCATAAATACTCTTATAAGCCATATATACTTAATTACTTGGATCACATTTATTGTAGGTAGTGTCAGTCGACACTAACAGTCAATATATTGATCGACACATTGACCGCTAGTTGGCTGACACTTGGGTGACACACTGATCAAGTGTTGGTCGAGTATCGATTGAGTGCTGATTGAGTATTGGCCAATGCTTTGGCCAATGCTTTGGCCAATTTAATCCCATCAACACTTGGCCAATTTCTTATCAATACTTTACTGATGGTTTGCCAATACCTTCCTGATACTCAGTCGATACTTGGTCAACCAAATGTCAGTTGAGTATTGTTCGATATGTCAGTTGTTAATTTCCTGATGATATCTTAATTATGATATCTTTAACTTTTGAGCTTTGAAATAAAAGAGAATGTCAAATATTTTATCAAGTTTTATAATTTGGGGAATTATCTGCCTACTAGAACAAATTAGCTTGCTGATAGTTCATCGATAGTCAACTGATAGCTTGCCAATAGCATACCGATAGATCATCAACAGTATCAGCAGACACTTGGCCAATATGTTGGCCGAGTAGTGGCTGACACTCCACAGAGTCATATATCAACCGTGTCAGATGAGTATCAGCTGACATATTGACCGATTCAGGACTGATACCGTAATTTCTGGCCGTTTACCCGCGGGTAATCTGTTGATTTTGCCTTAAACACGCGCCACTGCGGGTAATAGGGAGGTGTGGGTTATGTGACAATTTTGAAATCTACTGGCAGTTGAATTGAAGAAAATTCTCACCTACCTGCGTTTCCACCTCTCAGATGAATTTTATTGTATTGGGAGTGCCACAAAGCACCTCTAAAACATGATGCCGACTCAAGTTTATTTCACGAACAATTTCACGCCAGAAATTACGTCATTCGTTGCATGACGAAAAAATTACTATCGGCATGCATGTAAACAAAACCTTGATGGTGACAAAAACAAACCGAGGATAACTGGCGCATCAGTAACAAATTTCCAGTTAACACTAGCTTCAGCTGGAAAGAATTTTCCCGTTTAAGGGACTTGTTAGGCCCAGTAGAACCAGAGATATTGATTTTATTGAGAAATCAACATGGCACTGAACGATCGTTCGCACAAAATGTGGCCACCAATTCGCATTCTGTCAAGTATGCAACGTTGTGAATTCTTGAGCACATTTGTACAAATTTCCTTTGTATTTAAGGTGCAGGTTATCCACCAGTTCAGGTAATCTGTTGACTTTTATTTTGCTGCATGCAATAATCGGCTGGTGCGGGTAATCGGCCATGCGGGTAAATGGCCAGAAATTACAGTACTCAACCAGTACTCATCCAATATTCAACCAATACATCAGCTGAGTGTTAGCCGCTACTTAGCCCACATATCGGCCAAGTGTTGGCCGATAGTGCCAACTGACACTGTCTACAGCAAACACCATCCAATTACTTACCCTCAATCCATTAACTCTGATAATTGACACATTTGCTGCTTTACTGATGGTCTTGCTGAGCAATAACCTGAACTCTCTTAAGGCAGCATACTTTACATAATCACCTAAAGGAGTAAAAAATGTGATACGTAATTCATCAACAGTAATTAAAATTACAATTAAATGATTACCCCTCTATGTCTTACGTATTTTATTTAGCTGCTCCAGTCCAACTTACTAATTCCTTTTTTCTCCATTTTCAACTTGCATGTACTATTTTTGAAGATGTGCATACTCTTTAACATATTACTTTGCCTTCCATTTGGACTTCCCAAAAATGTTCTCTTGAGTAGAAAGAAATGTGAAAATACAAATTGTTCCACAGTTGCTTACATTTTACCTCTGCAACGCACCCACCCTGCAGTTTTTCATGAATGCTGTATCAATGAGGGGATCAACAGTGCAAAGCAACATCAAAACCAAATTTTCTTGGCTTGACGGCCGGCTACCAGAAATTTTCTATGGTATGTGGTGCAGTGCTTTCTGTGCAAATTGGGTATGACAGACTCAGTGATACAAGACAGAAAGTGGTCCATGTAAAGTGACATTTTCTGCCTGCCTTCAGCTCTATTCTCCAAGGAGTATCTAGGCCTAATATTTCAAAACTTAATGAGACCCCTGATACAGTAGTTAGACTAAGTATATAAAACACTGACCATCAAGGTTGAACTGAATATAACGTTGTTCACTATAATTGAAGCAAGGTTTAATGTCAAAGGCTGTTGTCTCTGCAGCCTCAGTATCAAAATTGAACATGTTGAAGATATAGTGTTGTCCATCTGAAGAATACATATCCAGGCGGACAGGGACCTGGGTTTGGAAGAGCTGTGATCCTGCCATGAAGATCCACTTTGGTTTTGAGAAGAAATACTCTTGGATAACCTATTAATCAAAACAAAAGAACAGAGTGGAAAAAAATTATTGACCAATGAAACCATTATTCCTAGTTACTTCTAACAGAAAATGTTCTAAATCTTTTTCCTAAACAGTCAAATAAAGTGAATGACTGCCCTCAATTTAAATTGTATAGATGGTTATGACTATTTTTACTTCGTTCTTATCAACTAAGCGGGAGGTTTGTATGGGAGAATCTTGACCGAGGTTGCCAGTACAGACCAAACACAGTGAGGTCTGTACCAGCAACCGAGGTCAAGATTCTCCCATACAGACTAAGCTAGCTCAGTTAATAAGATGTTTATTATATGGCTGTGTCTTATCTGCCAATTTTTTATAACCTTTGTACCTTTTTCTTTCTAGACCGGTCTAGATGCCGGTCTAGATGGGAAAATCTAGACCGCTTTCAATATGTGACCCTCCACAGGATTTCCAGCATAATGGTGATGACACGGGCACACTATTTTAGCACGGTACACAAAAGAAATTTTCGTTAACACAGTAGCAGCGTGTCACAATGCACTCCTTACTAAAATTTTCTTTTGTTAAAGGGTTCGAAAACAAAAGCCGTGTTATGCCGTGTCATATTGCACTTTGGTGTGCAAAATATCACGCGTGTTAATAATACCCATGTCAGATCAAAACATCTGTAAGAGATTGCACGTGCGAAAAATTATACTATCTCCAATAAAGCAAAACCTGCATTATGTATGATGCATGATCCTCGCAGTAGAGAGCGCTATTTATGCAATAGCGAAAATCAGACCTGAAAAAAATCAGGCCTGTACGGGATTCAAACCACTGACCTCTGCGATACTGCATTAATTCGTAACTTATTTTCATCATCGAATCGCTGACTCATGTTGTAAACTTCACCTGTTATCTTCCAATGAATCACAATTTGTCACACCAAACCCATTTTTCTCTTCTCAAAACGCCGAAATTTATAGCAAGATCGAGTTTAACCCATTGACACTTACATGTAATACGATCTAACACGTGCCTACGAAAAGTCACAATTTTGGAGAAACCAAGAAAGCAAACACAACGTGCAGTAAATTTTTAGAAATCATCTTTTCCAAAAAACAAGCTCCAGTGAAAGAAGACTATTAAAGAACTTATTTTCGTCAAAAAAAGCAATAGATGCTTATTTCGTTTTCTATCAAAAGTCAAGATAAAAGGTAAAAATCGCTAAATATTTTCGCATGTGTGCAAATGAGCCTGTGGATCATATTTCAAATGGGAATATGCAAATTTTACGTGTACAAAGCCCACACGGTAAAATTCATCATGCTCAGATCGTTGTTTACTTGCCTTCATGGCCAGAAATTGCGCAGCGTTACATTGAAAATTCTGAAAAACTTTGATTTGACGCAAAATCCTCTATTAAACAATACTTTTTGAACACATTGTTGCTCGAACATAATATTTAGCGGGCCATCGAATCTTCAAACCGTCGCTAGGCCCTGCTTGAAGTCCGTACAGTGAAAGCATTATTTGTCTTAGGAAGAACTTTTTACATAAGCTGTCTTTTTCGCTACCATTCTTTCAATATGCGGAGCAACTTCTAAAACTAAAGGCTTTCTTGCCTAACCTCTTCAGTTGCATAAAAGATTGAGCATGTTAAGACGTGAAAAACAAAAGCTACCGTGACACTCTTTGTTTCCTTGTTAATAAATGTGCATATGCGTGTCACATATCACTCTTAGCGGGGTGTGTCATCGCACGCGTGCCCGTGTTATCACCATTATGCTGGAAATCCTGTGGAGGGTCACATATTGATTTCAGCCAATAAAATCTGTGAATTCAGTAGTTCCCAGTCTTGTGAGACACAGCCATATAATAAAGTAAAATACAATTACCTTTGGTAATGCAAAGTAAGTCCTTGATGATTTTAAATTAAATGTCAACATTGTAGGAGTCAGTCAATTCTAATTCAGTTCTCCCCCCAGTTTTACTTCTGATCGTTAGTTTGAAAAGGTAGCCTGACTTTATACTTCAGAAGTTTGCAGCAGCCAATCAGTACTAGTAAGGGACCTTCAGTAGTTGGCAACCCGGATCGGAGGAAGATGTCCATTAAAAAATTAGTTTTCTGTTAGAATTTTGCAACTGGCTAGATATGTTTACAGTAATACAACCCCACAATTCAACTTCAACATAACTTATGCTAGAGCGGATCCAGGATTTAGTCAAGGGGGGTTCGGAGAATTGTTCCCCTTCTGAGAGGTCCAAGATTTTGAAAATTAGGTCTTCAGAAACAAGATTTCCAGCGCTCTGAGGGAAAATTTAGGGGGTTCGACTGAACCACCCGAACCACCCCTGGATCCGCCCCAGCTTATGTGAACTACATTAGTTTCAAAAAGGAAACTTAAATCATTTGCCATTGGGGTTCCAGCACAGACCACACAAATTTCAGTGATTTTACACTGTTGTTGTTCAGAAGATAACCGAAAAATGTACAAAGTTTTTAAAGGCACATGCATTAATAACTCCCTTAATAAAAAGGTAACCACTCCTTTAAATGCAAAATACATATCAAACAATATCAAATTACAAATTGCCTTAAAATAAATCAACTAGTAGGTTTTTGCTGTCATTAATTAGAATTGCTTGCCCCTGTGATTCTGTTACAAATTGTAAAGGCATCGATCACCTTCAATTGAAACAACAACAGAAGTTTTAATAATAACATGATGACTAATGACTTTTGATTTGATGCTAAAATGGAGAAACAAAGAGATAAATTCATTGCAAAAACTGTGTTATAATCACCTCAGTTGACTCATTTGTAGTCCTGTTTTTTATCATGCCCTTTCCAACCCAGATGTCTACATCAATACCACGCACAGTAGTAGAACCTTTGTAAATAAGGGGAGACGACCCATTTCTTTGAGGGGTGTTAAACAACTCATGAGTTGTCTTCATGCGAATGTGGTGGTGTCCATCACTATGCACATCCACAGCATGTATCAAGGAGGATAAAGCAGATATTTTGCAAACTGGTCCAGACTTGCCAGTTGATATATTATAAGAAATTCCTGTGTTGAAATCATGGACTGTTACAACTTGACCATGACTAAACCAGTTTGGGTGCTTCAACAAGAAAAGTTTCTTCTCGAGATCGTAAATTTCCTGTTATGTTAAAAGAAAATATTTTTTCTGTTAACCCATTAACGGCCGCAGCTTTTGTGGAAAACTGTGTTTTGAAGCTAGTCCAGCAGATTTCGGGTCACTGTTGGGGTTTTAAAAGCTCGAACTTACCAAAAACCACTTGACAGCTCGTGCACTCGACGGCCTTTCGATGCAAATGCAAAATGGCGGCCTGAAAATCTCGGGCACGCGCAGAGAGCAAAATTTAGACATAGTTCTTGGGTTGAAAAGTCACGCCCCACTTACGACTTCTACTTTCCTCTCTTTCTCCTGCCCTTTTTTTCCCCTCTCCTTGCCTAAAGTTTCTCCTCACTTGCTGGAAATTGAGTAGGCTTCATTTTGGTGTAGAGATTTTTCAGAAACTACTCATTATTTTCAAAGCACATGCTCGGAAAGGTAGGTGGGTAGTGAAACACGATCTTCGTGCAGATTTTCCAGTCAAAGTGACACGGTTTTTTGGCTATTTCTCCAATCTCCTCCACTCAATTGCGCTCATTCTGGTATCGTCTGCAAGATATTTTCAACCCGTTCAAGTACATGCTCGAATTCGTGCTCCAGAGTTAAAATTGATGACGTCACAGGGCGTAGAAAGGGTGTGGGTCCCCATGGGCGCATACGGGCGCACTGGACGTTAATGGGTTAATGTTTAATAAGTATGAGCTTTGCTCTACCTTTAGTAACTTCCACAAAATTGTGCAAATCCAGTTCCTTGATTTTTAGCTAAAGCATGTCAGACCCTGTCTTACAGATAAAGACTGGTGCTCTTATAAAAGTATTTCCACAAATTATCTGGAAAAAGAGACCCACTGCTGTTGGCACAATTTTGATCAACAAATAATTCTAGAAACCTAATTATCATCAGCAAAAGTAAAAAAAAAATAGTTCACAGTAATCAACAAAACTATGGTAAAACTTCGAATAAAAAATATAAAAAATGAATTTCAATGATTGAATTAATAAAATATAATTTACATATTAATTATCAATCATGAACATTTTCAATCAATAAATAAAGTGTATCAGTATACAGTACACATTAATGACAAATGTCCATACCTGCCAGTTTGAATCAACATAAAAAGTTCTGTTTCCCCTGGTGCCTCTGAAAACCATTTCAAAGTTCACAGTAAATGCTGGAGGGACTTTAGGGACAGTCTTGTTTAAACCTTTGAGTCCTACACAGAAATATCCACTAGGAAGCTGGAATTCAGAAGGGTTAGGGGAACCAGGCCGAAAATTGAAAAAATCATAAACATGATAAAAATCATGCAGAGCACCCCGCCTGCTAGATGTACCATTAATAACAGCACGCACCACTGTTGCATTTGGCCAACTTGTTTTCCAACCTGGCACTGAAAAAAAGTAGTCCAAGTTGTATGAACTGTTATTATGCACCACGCAAGCTCTCCAGTGATTGCATCTGAAAAGACAAAGTTAGATAAGGCAAACTTCAATAAAGCAGTACTCGAATTTGTAAGCAAATCATTTTTAATTAGCAATATATTACCTTCCCAGTAACTACATACAAGTATGCTATCCAATGGGAACACAAGAAGGCACCAATACCAAATCTATCAGATACATGTCACTGTAGCCCTCTGAGAAAGTTAATGTTAATATAAAACCTATCCAAAACAAAAAGCTAACCTTAATTTACTCCCAACCCTTCTCAAAGATATACTGAGTCTTAAACCTTTAAATCAGAACTTAACTTGATTTATGAAAATGTAGGAAAGCAATGCATGCCAGAGTTATTTTTTTGGATGAGTGGGTTGAAATGGGACAATAAGTGACTGATGTTTACATTTTTGTACAAGAAAAAGAGCATTTATTTTCAATAGATTTCAATGAAAATATTGTTCAATGGATAGCAAAAAGGAAATTTTTATCATTTATCTGAGTTAAACTCAGACGCACAAAATAAAATTAATTGCATTGTGCATAAATTTAAAGTCAACAAAAATTGATTTAAACAGCTTGAAGAAAGATTTTAAGCAATTCCAAACCATTTTGAGAGAGGAAAGTAGTCATTTTTCTTACAATGTGGTCCCTTGGGATGTAGATTGCAACATTTCAACTGCATACTGCTGGTCTTCTTCAGGCAATGAGGTCGACTGAGTACGTGTCACCTGTATATACTGTGATTGGTGCACCAATCACTGCCATGGAATTCTACCTCAACTGATGGAAGAAGACTACCAGTATGTGGTCAAAATGTTGTGATCCACATCTCAAGTGAATACATCATGAGAAAAATAATTACATTTCCCTTTAAAGTGTTAGTTACCACAATGAATAACAACAACCTATTTCACAATATATTCCAAACCATGTTTAACAAAACAGCAATAAAACATGTCTAAGCTTTGGTGTAAATGGGGCATAAGACTGCATGTCAGACACTAGTACAGATCGAGAATTGATACGAGCTAGGGACTAAAGGGTGTAAACACAAAAACAATGCAGATGTCTCTTATCTTTATAAATGAATCATTAATGATTTCTGCTTGGGTGAAGAAGAATCATTAAGTCACATGGCATGACCTTAATAATGCTGTGTCATTTCTGGTTAGTAATCAAAACACTAGGTTAATGGTTTGCTTTGAAAATGTCGCTGATGCTCGACTTTTCACGTGACTAATATATTAAAAGCATACTGGGTCAAGAACATACGAAGGGTTCCTCATAGCTGACATATCAATGAGCTCAAGCCCTGTATTAACAAAAACATTAACAGAAGGGAAGAGAAAATCCAATTTGAAAGCCGACCACTTTCGTATGAAATTGCTCCATAACATAGGCCAACAGTTGCAACACTCTTCCACGCATGGCTGCTTTTATTGATATTTGTGTCTCATCTTTAAGTACGTTACGAAGTCTAATATCACGGGTGCTAACTCACTTCGGCACGTCATCCTCCTCAGCTGAAGTTAAGTTTGTAAAAACTAACGTATTAAAACTGAGACACAAAGTATGAAACGTAAACTCGGAAGTGAAAGACCTGCTCATTAGTTTAATAAGTCTTAGCGATGCTTACGTAACAAACAAAGTCTCCTATCACGGGACTTAGCTAGTTTCTATTTTTCTCCTCAGCTGCAGTTAACCTTAAAAACTAACGGATTAAAACTGAGATACATGGCATGAAACTTGTTTCAGAAGTGAAATACCTGCTTAAGATTAAGTCTCGAGCCATGTGTTACTTGAATTTCATTTTCATTTCAAGTTTATTTTGCTGTAAAGATAAGAGGTCTAGCTCGGCTCAGGAAACCATTTACTTTAGTAAAAATGTTCCATGCACTTACTTGATTCCTCGAATGGACACAACACCCATGTAGGTTTCGTTAAACCTCTTCGCAAAATGAAACAACTGTGAGACGCTTTCGATATGCGAGTGGTTGTTTCCAAAGAAATTAAAATGACGGGGTCCTGCATAAATGGAAGAGACGGAACAATTTTTCGCACCCACGTCCACATCGATTCTCTCGTCTAAACTGTAGTCGTAGATAGATAGCGTTGTCTTTCCATCTCTCGTTCGCTGCAAGGTACCCTTATTTGCAGCTAGGTCATAGAATTCCTTGTAAATGGCAGTATAGTTCTTATTGACGATATTTACCTCTACGGAGGTAGAGAATGCCGGCGGAAAGGTGGGCAGTTCTGGGCTAGATGTGTTCCGTTCAATTGCCTGCTGGCAGATGGGAACATAGGTCCCGTAAGAAGCTTGCAAGCCTGCCAGAGAGCAAAAAACGAGCCAGCTTAACATCTTGGACGTCTACGAATGTTTCCTTCAGCTTGCACGAGGACCCCGATAAAAGCGCACAATGGGCAAAATAAGTGCAATGGGGCGCTCTGATTGGCTGATTAGAATCAACAGGAGCAACTTTCAGCTCCAATCAATTCGTACAAGGGTGCACCTGCGGTTATTTTTCCTCTTTATTGGGTGGCATGGACACGAAGTGAAATATGAATTCAAAGAGATGTTGATTAATTTTGATTAATTGAATCGCCCTGAGGGTAAGATATTGTTTATTGGTTGTATATGTAGCCGACCACCTGACGTCTGTTCTGAGACAATTATTCATTGATGCACTGAACGACTCACTTTCGAAACTGCCAGCGAGATCGAAAATTGCCTTTTTAGGCGGCGCGGTGTAGCCCATTCCGCAGTTAGTAATTGTTCTATTGTGCTCTGCTAAAGGCCCAGCCGAAGACAACTGAATACCGTTCGTACCAAACTGGTGACGAAAATCAAAGAAAAACTCCAGTCTTCAGTTCACAACAGTAAAAAGTTTGTCTTACACACCTACTCCTACTGTACATGTATCCAAAAAAAAAAAAATTTTTTTATTATTCTATCACTGAATCCTTTGTTCTCACCCAACCGAAAACTTTACGAACTAACAAAGCTGTAGGATTAGATCATATCAATGCACGATTATCAACGGGATTATCATTATTATTATTATTATCATTATTAATTTTCCTTTTTTTTTTCCTAATGGAGGGAGTTAGTGCAGACCATCTTTTCAGCAAAACGAGACATTTGAAAACGGAGACGGTAGCTACAAAAAGTTGTCGTCTCTTTCAAAGTACTGGCATACATGTGATATTACCATGGTTTATGGTCCGAGAATTAAAAAGAAAAAAAAAAGGTTTTCTTATCTACTACTCTTGAAAAGCGAGGGGATTTTGACAAATGTATTCGAAACCTAATTAAATACTTGCTCTCTGCTCACTCCAGTTATGACACTGATGTTTTTCTTCGAATGCTGCACTTTTCACGGATGAAGAAATAAATTTGTTTTAATAAATTTACTGGCAATCTATCCCTAATACTGCAATCTTGTTTACATCGTTTCAGTTGTGATTAAAATGAAATCAAAACATGTTTAGAGTTGAACGATCAGCATGTTGCTCTAAAAAATAGATTATTCGCTCTCCATCGCCACGTGCGATAGCTGATTCTAGGTTCTTCAACCAAAATTAGTTTGGAAATACTCCTACTGTTCGCGGCTCTTCGCGTTCGCTGCGCTAATTTATTCAGACAAATCTCTACCACCCTGACTCCCACAGGGGGTAATTGTGCAACTCAGTCGTATTCGCTCGACGTCATTAGTTTGGTTACCGTGTGTTTTTTTTTCTCCATACTGCTTGAAAAAGTGATTGATCTTGTTCCATAGTCGGGAACTACCAACTCTCGTCTTAGAAGAAACTAGTTCTTACATTTACTCGGTAAGTCACCCGTGTCTTTAGTTCTCCTCACGTGCTCACTAAACTCTACGGCGGAGTCGTGATTCTGTTTGTTCGATTTCGAAATTAATTCACAGCGCACTTTGGAAGTGTTTTTTAACAAGACTAATTTTGTAACTTATTGACTAAGATCTTATAAATGTATTGGATTACCGGCCTTACACCTCCTTAGCCCCGTTTGACAGTACAAAATACAATTTGTGTTTCCATACATAGATCAGAGTCGAAGAGTTATTTCTTTTTCGTTTTGTAAATTAGTACATTTAATCTATGTGGAAAGATTTCCGTATAACCCCATACAAAGCCGAAGTCCCAAAGGTAATCTGTTGTTTTGCTTCTGTTTTCTTTTATCAAAGAATTGTATGTATAATTAATGAAGTAAGGGGTTGTACGGAAATCTTGCCTCAATAAGTTGTCAAGTAGCCCTTTCATGTGGAATGATGGCGCCTTGATCAGCAATTCTAATGACTAATTGTTTTATTGAAACAGGTCTGGCTGCTGGCTGAAAGCTCAAGTTATGGCAGCAAAAGGTAAATGCATTGCTATTTGTGACTGAATTTTTTTCTTAGATACTTACCTGAAATTGGGGGATTGGATTGCCTTGACTTAAGCATGTGTAATGAGTTACAATGAAAGAAGCATATTGATTTTAATGCAGAAATGGTATTTTTATAAAGTATTCATTGTTTCTCCCATCTCAAAATCAGTTTCTTTCATTTTAATTTAATTTTATATTATATTTTAAGATTTCATTACAGTAAGTAGTATCCTATTGATAGCACAGTTAAGTCGTGCGAGGATCATGCATCACACGTATCTAATACCGCAGTTCAAAATATATGAACTTCATATATACATTGTATCTGATTTATCATCACGGGCTTATTACGAATCAACTTAACGGCCTGCTCCCAGTTGGCTTGTTAGCTCAATTGGTAGAGCGCTGCACTAGTATCGCAGAGGTCAGTGGTTCGAATCCCGTACAGGCCTGATTTTTTTCAGGTCTGATTTTCGCTATTGCACAAATAGCGCTCTCTACTGCGAGGATCATGCATCACACGTATCTAATACCGCAGTTCAAAATATATGAACTTCATATATACATTGTATCCGATTTATTATCACGGGTTTATTACGAATCAACTTAAACGGCCTGCTCCTAGTTGGCTTGTTAGCTCAATTGGTAGAGCGCTGCACTAGTATCGCAGAGGTCAGTGGTTCGAATCCCGTACAGGCCTGATTTTTTTCAGGTCTGATTTTCGCTATTGCATAAATAGCGCTCTCTACTGCGAGGATCAGGCATCACACGTCATCCAATCAAATTTCTTAACGTATTCCTACTGTGACCTCTTTTCTTGTATATACCATTGATGATAGCTTTAAATTGCACAGAACTACAGGGGCGGATCCAGGATTTAGTCAAGGGGGGTTCGGATAATTCTCCGAAGGCATGCTCCCCAGGAGATTTTGAAAATTAGGTCTTTAGAAACATGATTTCCAGCGTTTTGAGGGAAAATTTAGGGGGTTCGACCGAACTACCCAAACCTCCCCTGGATTCACCCCAGAACTGATAAACAATTCCACTTGCAGAAATCAAACCTTATAAAAAACACATCACAGGCACTAACTGAAGTGCCATATGTATGAAGAGTTGTTTGCTTTAAGGCAGCTCAGGAGAAGTTCTGTCCCAGCGGAAGATATCGTCTACATCTATTACTGCCTAATACGTTCCATACTTGAGTATGCCTCTACTACATTTGCCAATTTACCGTCCTACTTATCTAAGACCTGAGAGTCAGTGCAGAAGCATGCTCTCACCATTATTTGGCCAGGTCATTCGTACTCAGATACCCTAATGCTAGCTGGTATTGAAACCCTTGATGCACGCCGTAGTGCTGCTTGTGAATCCTTTATAAGTCATATTCATAATGACAACCCCCTTTATACTGCCATGTATGCCGAAGTTCGTAAATCTTCAGACCGCTACATTTTAAGAACAATTCGTACTCACTATCACTCCAAAAATTCCACTTATCGTTTTAAGAACTTTGTGACAGTCAAGTACCTGCCAATTTAATCATACTCATTTTTCTATAATACACATAATTATCATTTTAGTATTATTATCATTATTATGTACATGCTGTTTTTACTTGTATGTAGTTTAATGCATTTTGTACAGTTTTTCCCCTTTTTTCTCCCATAATTCTTGTTAAGATAATTTATAAACCTGTAATTCAGCATTCTCTGGAAGAGGTTTGAATAAACGTTATTATCATTATTATCATGCATATTTTCCTGGTACCTAACCAATATGCAATAGACAAGGGCTTAGGCATAATTGAAGCCAATTATTTTTATTTATTCACAGGCGGCCCATGCATACTGTGTGTGAGTTTTGGGTCTTAAGGTCTTAAGGTCACAAATTTATTAAGACTGAATAGGAAGCACAAGCATCCTGGTTTTATTGTGTAGCTGCCTTGTGGCTTCTGGTCGTTTTAATGCTATATTATTGACTTTCTTTGTGCGCATATTTTGCTACTATTTAACAATTATTCGCCAAAGGCGAGGTGAATATCGTTGAATAATCCCCGAGACAAAGTCAAGGGGATTATTTGACAATATTCACCGAACCTGAGGCGAATAATTGTTTTGGTATAATTTCAGAGCTAAACAATAGAGAAATCTCTACAATCATAACATTTTAGTAACATTAACATTTTACGTCTGATGCACGATCCTTCGCAGTAGATAGCGCTATTTATGCAATAGCGAAAATCAGACCTGAAAAAAATCAGGCCTGTACGGGATTTGAACCACTGACCTCTGCAATACTAGTGCAGCGCTCTACCAATTGAGCTAACAAGCCAACTGGGAGCAGGCGGTTACTTAACGGCCTGCTCCCAGTTGGCTTGTTAGCTCAATTGGTAGAGCGCTGCACTAGTATCGCAGAGGTCAGTGGTTCAAATCCCGTACAGGCCTGATTTTTTTCAGGTCTGATTTTCGCTATTGCATAAATAGCGCTATCTACTGCGAAGGATCGTGCATCATACATATTTAATACAGCAGTTCAAAATATATGAACTTCATATATTCATTGTATCTGATTAACATTTTAGTTTAACATTTTATATAAACCGCACGGAGCGGTTTATATAGCGTCATATAAGGAACTGCTCGACCAATCAGATTGCTGGAAACTCTTTGCTCAGCTCTGAAATTATACTAAATGAAAATATAGAAGGCTGGTCGCTTCAAGTACTAAAGTGCATCTGACCAAATAACTGACTCTTTAGGGGATTGACAGGAAGGTTTTTGGTTTTTATCTTCTACTCAACAACACCATTTGGGGAGTCGGTGGGTGTTATTCAACCAGATTCGAATTCACTGTAAGGCTGTTTACATTGCGTGTCACTACAAAGCGATTTAGTCAGAATGGGTGGTAAACTGCTGGAGCTCCTCTTAGGTCAGTGCAGTGAAATTTGGAAACTTTTGCTGCTCTAATGGTTAGGTGTATGCAATTTGTTCTTGCTGGCACCTATTTAAGGGAGATTGGTTGACATATGTGGAATTTGTTGGCCCTGGAGAGGTGAAGGTTGGTGCTCGGAACCAACTGAAGTCATCAGCCTTCCATAATATTATACAGTACCACAACATGCGGTACAAAGAAAGTCAACAAAAAACCATTAAAATGACTGAAAGTGACAAGGCAACTACAGAATAAAGCAAGGGAGACATTTATATTTCTCGCTTTTATTATCCTTTTAATTTTTTTAAATTTTTTTATTCAATATTTCTTTTTTTTATATAGCACACTCTCAAGCTTAAAATTTAATATTAATATATTTAGGTATTCCTGTTAATGACCTTAAGACCCAAATTCACACCTACTATGCTTGGGCCACCTGTGATTAATTTGCCTTCAATTGCCTGTGAGCACCGGTTCATTAGTCACAATTTTGATAACACTTCTATTGAGATAAAATTTTTATTTTATAGTTAACAATTATTTGCCAAAGGCGAAGTAAATATCGTTGAATAATCCGCGAGACAAAGTTGAGGGGATTATTTGACAATATTTACCAAACCTGAGGCGAATAATTGTTTTAGTATAATTTCAGAGCTGAACAACAGAGAAATTTCTAAAATCATAACATTTTAGTAACATTTATTATCATTTTATTTTAACATTTTATATAAACCGCATGGAGCGGTTTATATTTAGTTCTTATTAACTGAGCGGGGGGTCTGTATGGGAGAATCTTGACCGAGGTTGCCGGTACAGACCGAACGCAGTGGGGTCTGTACCAGTGACCAAGGTCAAGATTCTCCCATACAGACTGACCTAGCTTGGTTGATAAGATGTTTATTATATGGCTGTGTCTTATATGCCAATTTTTTTATATTCTTTGTTCCTTTTTTTTCTAGACCGGTCTAGATGCTGGTCTAGATAGGAAAATCTAGACCGCTTTCAATATTGATTTCAGCCAATCAAATTTGTGAATTCGGTAGTTCCCAGTCCTTGTGAGACACAGCCATATAATAAAGCATCATATAAGGAACCGCTCAACCGATCAGATTGCTGGAAACTCTTTGCTTAGCTCTGAAATTATACTAACATGAAATATTTGCCAATCATTTACATTCCAGATTCTCGACCAGACACAGAGAATAAACCTGCAGATGATCCACCCCCTCCGTATCAAGTAGATTCCTCCACTCCTTACCCTCAACAGCCAGGTTACCCAGTACCACCTCCTGTTTACCAATTGCAGCCTGGCTACCAAGCACAACCTGGTAATCAAGCACCACCTGGTTACCAAGCACCACCTGGTTACCAAGCACCAGCTAGTTTCCAAGGTGGTCAAGTGTATCATGGTGCTCCAGCTGGTGGTTTCTTGGTTACTACAGTATGTTTTTTCTGCTTCTTGGTCAAAAATATTTTGTCCCATTTTAACCCTTTTGCTGCAGTCCATTTTTTGATCTGTGTGGACCAAACTTAAGGCATTAATTTTCATCACTTTCCTTGTCAAATTCAGTGCCAGAATTATCTTTATCATCACCAGAAATGTTCCACATTTTTGGTCTTGCATCTGTACGCAAATGTACAGTTCTTTACCGTGCCATGGTATATTTATATGTTGGTTGTTTTTTTCTGGTGTAGTAGTGTTCATACCAGTACTACAACTCAGGACATATTGATCACATCCTCATATCATATATGTAATCTAATACAAGACATACTCAGTCCATCCTTGTAGCAGTGAAAAGGTTAATGCACCTAGTCAGTTACATATTGGTTGGCCTTAGACATCTATATTTATACAGGATAGCCCGTTCAGTATAGTAAACACTGGTATCAACAGGGTCCTGTTAACCACCCATCCCACCCCAGGGGAGGACATCCATCGCACAGTAATCTCGTGCGTGGGAAATTAACGTCTCCTGCCCCTAACCCTGCAGGAGACTGGACCTCCATTTATTCGTCCCTATCCGAGAAGACTAGAATATCTAACCATTTCTTGATGTTATAGAAAGGTAGCATATTCTTCTCAATTATTTTAAGACCCTGAGTGTTGGTCCGGCCAGGGCTCGAACCCTCGACCTCCCGCACAACAGTCCAGCACTCTATCCATTGAACTAACCATGAGGTGGCTTTGATCCATGTTCAAGCTCCTAGCTTGGTAAAAGTGTGCAAAAGGCAAATAAACTTCAGAAACTGTACGATGTTATCTCCTACATTAAAATTAGTTGTGAAAATTTTATGATGCTTTTTGAAATTCCACTAAAGGACCCAATTATACAAAAATGGTAAAAAAAAAAAAAACCATTGCCATCAAATGGCGAAAAAAAAAATGCTACCATTTTGAAAAACCTCTTCAATCCTAGTTGTCGCAGATAATGTTTTGATGATGTTTTGACATATTTTAGCAACCTGGTCCACCTTTTGTGGTGCAAGGAAATGTCCAAGCCTCTCCTCCCGATTACCAAGGGCTGGCTTGGTTTGCCTGCCTGTGTTGCTGCTGGCCTGTAGGTATCTTGGCTATACTGAAATCCAATGAGGCAAGTGTGTATTTTTTTACTTTGTCTTAATGTACAGCTTTGTGGTCAAGGCATTTTTCTTGAATGCACGTATGCATATGGATACAAGTATTTTTTTTTTAGCATCATGAAGAACCATGATCTCAACAATTTTTTAGACATTGTGTCTTTAAAGCCAGGTGTAAGGGGAGCATCTTTAAATCAGAATTTAGGGTGGCCTGAAAAAATTTGACCCTGCTGTAAGGACCTGACTACATTTGACATCCACAGACTGCCTTAATGGCCAATTAACAGACTACCTTTAAGGACAATGACATTTTTCCCCTCCCTTTAGATCTGCATTCTGGGGTGGGGGATGATCTAGGAGCAGTTTGTAAGGCAGAATGTGGAGGGGGATATGTTGATCAGTTCTTATCCCAGAGATCACTTACCTTGAGTTTTTATATGATAAAATTGTTCTTTTTTCAGGTTCGCAATTCCATGGCACGTGGAGACTACAATTCTGCAAGGGTAGCATCTAACTCAGCCCGTACTTTCTCCTATCTGGCTATTGGTCTTGGAGTTAGCTTTCTTGTAATGTACATCATTGCTTTAATTATGGTTTTCATTTTTTTGAGGGTTCATTAGTGAAGCAAAAGTGACATCTTTTAAAAATGGAATTTCTGTCTTATAAAAATAACACAGTCATGATACAATCTGGACATCCCAGCCAACAAAGTTAGTAGGTTTAATATTCCCAGAGCTTCCCAGTGATTTCATTCATTTGATGCTGAATTTTGAAATATCAAATTGGGGAACCGTTGTTTTCTTGGGGCTAATGTATGCAGTTGCTATGACTTTGAGCTTACTTGCTTACGAGATTTGTACAAAATGGAAGGTGTTTGATGCTCACATTACTGCAAACTTCATTCATTTGGGAATGATTTGCCTGGTTGCAAATTTTAAGCAGTCTGTTGTATAATTGTAGTATATTTGAGAATGTTTATGCTCGCAGGGATATTTAATTGCCTTAATGGAATCCCTGCTCCTCTAAATTATCCAGATTTGTGTTTATTTCCCAATCAAAAAATTACCTTTTTATGACTTCCTCCTTGAAGCACAATTCCCAGTGACCCTCAATCCTTTGGTCTCTGGTTCAAATGATGATTATTCTTTTTAATTGTGCTTTTCATTTGTGAATAAATTTTTATAACTTGAAGTTGTGTTAATGCGAAAAAAAAGGCAAATTTTCATATGGAGGAGGTGAAATTAATCTTGACAATTTTTTGTTTTTTTAAACAATTTGCATCAAGGGCTTTTTCATGATTTATTTAAAATTGACAATTTTTTTATTTAACTTGGGATAGAATTACTAAGTTATGAAAATGTAAATACTGTCGTCACTCTGTGAGTAGTATAAAAATCCATTGTTTTGCATAAAATTTCTAAGAGTGAACCTACTAGAGGGTGAGGCTAAGCTCAGGAATTGGTGAAATGAGGTGCACTTGTGTACTTGACAACAGACTTCAATAAAGAATGAGTAACATTTCATTTTTAAAAAGTCTTGGCTACTTTTGTAAGCAGTAATTGTTTTACTGATTCAATAATTGATATGTTAAAAGGTAGAATTACACAGGGAATTTGAAGCTACGACGGCAGTTCTTTTTAACTTTATAGTCCAATGATCAAAAAAGATATTCTCCTGTCTAATTGTGTTACAATTTCCTGTAAATGAGTCAAGAGAATAGATTTGGTACTAAACATCATGGGAACATGTCCAATAAAGGTGATAATTCTTAGAATTTTTTTTTAATTAAAGGAGTCACAAGGATCAGAGAAAATACCCCATTTCTATTTATACATTGCCTAGTGGCTTTTGCTGTGAGTAAATGTTTGGTTTCTTTATCTTTTTTTAGGTCTATTTGTTTGTTTTTCAATGATGTATTTCGGTTGTGGCAACGGGGGGGGCAGGGGTCGGGGGCAGGGTACTTGGGTCAATTTTTGTTGAGTTTGTGCCACTGGCCCTATTCTATTGTAGTCTATTCTGTGGCCAACAACGTTTTAACCGCAAATCTTTCCATTTTTAATACCTACTTACCAGAATATTCTTACCCCCAAAATCTCGAGGAGGTAACCCCCTATCCCCCCACCCCGGCTGAGGATGTGGTGAGGTTGACTGTTATTTCTCAGAAAGAAGTTTCTGCCCTTTTCTAGTTTAGAATTAAAAGATTTGATGTCCAGAATTTTTCATGCTTGGCAGTTGAGCTATTAAACTGAGGGTCTCGATGAGGTTAACCGTTAGCAGTGGAACGGCCAGAACATTTGGCCGTTCCGCGAAAAATAGGGACATGGTAACCTTTAGTCTTGAAAAAGTTATTCGTAATAAAATTTCAGGAGACAACAATGGAAAGACATAAACCATAAGCCGTAAATTGGTCAAAATTGTAATCGTTCGCCGTAAAAGCCATCACCGGCATTGAGATTTCACTGGCTCTTTGTTTGTGACCTGGAACGCGCGCGCGCGTTGATAGTTATCAGCGCGCGTGATAATCTTGTTTGAGCTGCGAGCCGTGAAATAGACATGAAATGTATACAGCCAATATTGACATGAAATTTTAAAACTATGCGGGGAATTGCGTTGCGGCAGAACTGAGAATGATCACCCTGCTGCGAGCGATATCGGACTAAAGAAATGAAGTTTCGATCCGCGAGGGCTTCAAGTTTTGAAAACTGAAACTCGATCGACATTTTTCATTATCTTTTTTAGCCATCTAAGTGAATCATATTTCAGATCGAAGGCGATTTTCTGACTTCGCACTGCGGATATTGGTTTGGTTAATTCTACCAAGATTGAAGTGTCAAAGCTTTCATCTCCAAAGGTGAGTGCCACGGATAGTTTTTTTATTACGATTGTTAACATGGGAACAGACAAGTTAGGATCAGACTTCAGCTTCCGATGCGATTGTGACAATGAGCTCCCACTGTTTTTAACCAACATCAACACAAGTGTTTTGAGCGCGCGAGAAGAATGATGTTTAGAAACACACTGTATACTTCAGTCCCCAACTGTTCGAGAGCGATCAACGGTCAAGAAATCGTAAACATGATGAAATTAGTCGCCTTTCAGCGATTGAAATCAGAAAGCCTTCTTCTTATCGCACATTTTTGGTGACAACCAGACTCAACGATGAATTGGAGCAACAATGTTATGCCATTGACAGTATTTTTATGGTACCTCCACTCATCAACAATGCTGCGGAATTTAGGTGAAATTCGTTTTCCCTTGAAAGTTTTCGTTAAATATTTTCCACAGAATTGAGTGCTTTAAGTACGTATTCTTCCAAGAACTAAAATTTTATAACAGGTGATGCCATTTGGAATTACCATTTACATAAAATTTAAAATGCATCCCATCAACATTTCACTATCAGATCAGTTGTGCCATTGTTCACAATTATTATGTCTTTAGTTCCATATTTGGAAAGTAAATTACGATAGAAAATTGCTCAAAACGCATTGAATTTCCTTTTTAGAATGCATTCGTCAAGAATTCGTGATTTCCACTGACCTTTCCGATCGAGCGTTCGTTCCTGCGGGCATTAATTTTGAAACGTCTGTCACATTTCTCAGCTTTCCCACATTCTTAAAACGAAATAATTTTTGGCCTTGACACACCTACGTCGATATGACATATATTGAAAACTTTCCTATGCCGGTCCAACGTAATATACAATCGATGTTGATTACATGCAACCGTGAAATTTCGCATCGTTTTATTTTCACGGGTCAGCAGAGACAGAAGTGAGTTCTGTTCCTTTGTTTGTTTTTATTTAATTGTTATTTTTTGTTAATTAGTTTGAATTAACCTTTTTGCGATAGCTATTGTTACAGGTCTGTTTTGCTCTCGAGTTAAGAGCGACAAATATTCATGCTCTTAGAGTAGGATTAATGGTTCCTTGCTTCAAGAGGTCAGTTTCCTTTATTGCGTTGGATGGTTCTCCGCAATTAAAAACTGATTGGCTACGTTGTCTCCTTTCCTCGATCACCTTGACCTATAATTGCATCCAAAATATGTGACTTCCTATGGCTCTTGTGTTATTGTCTTTGTCACGCTTTGATTTGTGAATGATTTTGGCAACAGTAAACAAACCTAATCGAACCTTAAACCTCTAACCGCATATGTGCTTATCAACGTCTTATATCATACATTTTCACGAAAGAAGAATACCTTATTGTATAGTATTTGATCGAAGCGCAAGAGAGGATCAATCTGTGTTTTTCAAAATTGCGATTTTAATATTTTGCGCGAGGCGTTTGAGTTGAAACTCACAAAGCACGCGCGCGAGACAAGTCTCCTCGAGGGTCCTCCCTGTATCGCCGTGCGCATGAGGGTTCGCTTCATTCGTACCATCTTTTCTTGTCGTCAACAGTAAGAATTAGCATGATGGTTCTGTGCGCCACGAAGTTTACTTTTTGATCCGAAATTTCCTGTGATCTGCCAAAGGAAACTGTCTTGAAGTTACAATGCGCTGTTTCATCGGATCTGGACCCCCGCGCATTTGGACACACGTCCATCTCAAACCATGTGCATTCATTCCTCGCTCAGATTTCACTGAATCATGTTGTGCAAACATTCGGGTTAAATGCAGTGACATACTGACAATCACAATTTTACTTCTGTTGTGAAATATGAAATGCGCTTTGTTGTCCGTTGGTGTTTTTACACATATTTACATCTACATGTGTTTACCATGTGTTTGATGCTACTTTGGTTAAAGGATTTAATTGATGTAACCGGGGAATTACAATTCATAGACCCAACGTTTCGACACTCTTGTCTAGAGCCTTCATCAGGGGTCATCTAATCGTTGCAACAAGAGGTCTTTTTATATGCTCACTAATTAGCTGCCCTTTTGTCTGACGAGGTGTACATAGGCGTCACGTAGTAGGCCGCTATCATCACGATTTAAAGAAGCGTGGGCGCAGTTGATATGCCAAGCTTCCAAACAAAGGCGCTGGTGGTAACATCGACTAGTGGTGATATTGTTTTAGAATTATCCCACCCGATTGTATGGTTAGTTTATAGGCATGTGTGCTTCGACAAGGCTGAATTTTCTTTTTTGCAAAAAGAGACTGCATTTTGATGCTCTTTCAAACGTGCGCCAAACTGACGTTTGGTCTAATGAATAAAGGGAGTAAGTTTCCGAAGAAACCGTGATACTGCGTCGGTGGGAGTAACAAGGTAATTTTGTTTTGTCGACTGAGTTGATAATGTAAATTGGCCACCCTAAAGAGTTTCAAAGCTGACTTTTCCAGCGTTAACCCCTCGTCAAAGCGAATTGAGGGATTGTGGGTTGTGTGTGTGTTTCGATGCAGAAAGCGGAGCCACGCCATTGGTGGGAACGTGGTGTCGAGAAAAACAAGTTTAAATATGTAGAATGAAAAGTGTACGTTGATACCATTGGGATTAAGAATGCCGATTTGAAAGATAAACATTTGTGCAAGAGTTTTGCGGCTTCCCGAACCACCTAAAGGTAGGGAAAGGCCGCAGACTGCCGTATGATTCTTGAAATGATCAGACAGATTAAAGTGTCTAGTGACTGGTTTGGATGCGTCCTTGTCATTCTTTCCTACGTCGGGAGGTTGTTCTCGGAATCGGTCACCAAGCCATCTTCCCATTTCACCAATGTATATTTCTTGGCAGTTAGAGCAAGTTATGCAATAGATGACATTGGCGGAGGTGCACGTGACATTTGGTCTGTCTGTCTGTGATATACTTGTGATCACAGTCGTTACCCAAGATAGAATAGATAGCATCGGTTCGTTGTTTTTTCGTGTTAGGATCCTTAGGTTTGGAAAAAATATGTGCTAGTCTGAAAAGGTTTTTAAGCAGCTTTAATGCCCGCTGCCTGGTTAGCTCATGTTGTTGAACGCCGGACTGCCTTGCGGGAGGTTGAGGGTTCAAGCCCCAGATCGGACCAGACACTCAGGGTCTTGAAACAACTGAGGAGAATGTGCTGCCTTTGCTATGATATCTGCAGGTTAGAAATTCTAGTCTTCTCTGATAAGGACGAAAAACCGTAAGCTCTCTCTCCTCCATCTTCCTCTGTACTGTTTAGCAGGGGACGTTTTAGTACACTTATTGCGAAGAGTAGTGAACGTAGCTCGCGGTGTTGTGGTGTGGCCTTGTCATCGTTTATACAGACCCCCAATTAAACCAGCTTTGAGCTGAACTGGGCAAGCCTGTCTAAATATCGCACAAAATACATACATTAACTTTGTGGCTTTTCAAACTTCTTTCGATGGGTTCTGTAACACCCCGGATGTAAGGAATTACAGCAAAACCAGTCGCTGGTTCCTTCTCATCGGGAGTGTTGCTTGTTGTAACTGGTTCCTGGCAATTACGGAGAAATGTTTTGGTATAGTCATTTACCTTTAAGACGTCGGGCACATATCTCCCCTCAGCTTTCGAATTAAGTGAAGATGGTAGGCAGTCGGTCCTCTTGAGTGAATTTTTAGCTAAGGACTTTTTTATGGCAAATAGGGTGGCGAGAGTGGAAAGCGAGGTATTTATCAGTGTGTGTCGGTTTACGCTACAGGCACTTGCCTTTAAATTATCCTGCTCCGCTCTGCACACTTCTAATTTAAGAAAGGGCAAGTATTTATCCTTTTCACGCTCAAGGGCTGAATTCAACTGCGATGGGAGGCGTTCCGCTGAGATGACATCATCGACATATCGTTTTCAGAACAAGGGTTTAACCTGTGAAATGTCTACAGCCTTTTGTTCCACGTCTTCCATTACCATATTGGCAAGGACAGTAGAGACGGGCGAACCCATAGCTGTACCAAAGACATGTTGATGCAAATTGCGTGATTGTGAGGCAAAAAGACAGCAGATGAGTTATATCCTCCACGGGCAATGAAGTACTTTGTCCAAGGGAAGCATCTCACAACTTTAACGGCAAAATCAACTGGGATTTTAGTGAGGAGCGAAACAACGTGGAAAGATACCACTTCTTTACAAGCGTTAAGAGTTGATCTCTAATGCAATCCGCAAATTCGCAGTACTCGCCACAACAGGTGACAAAACTCTAGCAAGATACATACATACATACATACATACGTTAGTTGACCACTCCCCATGGGGGCTTTTCAGGGTCAATCTACCCACCCAACCCACCCCAGGGAGGACATCCATCACACAGTAATCTCGTGCGTGGGAAATTAACGTCTCCTACCCCAACCCTGCAGGAGACGGGACCTCCATTTATTCGTCCCTATCCGAGAAGACTAGAATATCTAACCATTTCTTGATGTTAAAGAAAGGAAGCATATTCTTCTCAGTTAATTTTAAGACCCTGAGTGTTGGTCCGGCCGGTATTGAACTCTCGACCTCCCGCACAGCAGTCCGGCGCTCTCCCAATTGAGCTAACCAGGCGGCGGTGTGAGCTAACCAGGCGGCGGTGATAAGATAACTAGACATTGCATAAGTCGGAGAATTAACAAAAGAGACGATATATAGGTCTCAATGAAATTCCTGGTTTATGAATTTTAGGTAAGCCGTAAAGACGTGGACATCAAGCCGTCACTGCTGTGTAGCATTTTGTACGTATGGTCACTAATCTTACCAGCTTTTTTTCAAATCAAGCAACATTTTGTTTGACTTTCTTTTAGTTTTACTGGTAGGATGAAAGTGAAAGACTGTATACGCACTTTTGTCATTGAGCAGGGACAAAGCTTTGTCAAAATATTATTGTGTGTCCAAAACTACAACACAATTACCCTTGTCAGCAGATAATACGAGCCTGTCCGGATTCTTTTTAAGAGCTATAAGCGCATCGAAAACATCCTTTTGAATGTTTTTGGGAGGGAGTTTAGTTCGCTTGAGTATGCTGCTTACTTCTGCTCTTACCTAGTGTTTATGGTTGTCGTTGAGTTGAGAAATGCTCTCCTCTACAGCGGCGACGATTTCAGTTGTCGGTATTTTTCTAGGAGCAATAGCAAACTTGAGGCCTTTCTCCAAACCACTCCGTTCTAGCGTGGATAACCCCTTTGAGGAAATGTTAATGACCCATTTTATCTTTCAGCGATGAGCCTGAATCACTAGGAGACCTCATACAACTGGGTAGGATAATTCTTAAACTATCACCACTAATCGACGTTACCACCAACGCCTTTGTTTAGAAGCTTGGCATATTAATTCCGCCCACGCTCCTTTAAATCGTGGTGATGGCGGCTTACTACCTGACGTCTATTTACACCTCGTGAGGAAAAAAGGGCAGCTAATAATTGAGCATACAAAAGGACCTCCTTGTCGCAACGATTAGATCACCCCTGATGAAGGCACTAGACAGGAGTGTTGAAGCGTTGGGGTCTATGAATTGTAATTCCCGGTTACATCCGGCCCATTACACCTTAAACTAAAGTAGCGCATCAAACCATGTCTGGTTAACACATAAGGATACCTGCGGACAACAAAGTACATTTCACATTTCACAACAGAAGTAAAATTGTTATTATTCAGCCGTTCGCGGCTTTGTGAACTTTAATGGATCCTATGTGTTGACCAGTTGTAAAGCCACCACTAAATAAGGGAAAGGGTTTGTATCTCTTCTCAAGTATATTCTGCACGTCTACTCTCGCATTATGATCATTTGATTTTATCTAACTATAACCTACACTTGTATAGTACGGGAAGGGGGGTGGGGTAGAGTTCGGAAATGATCCGGGGGAGGTACAAATCTGCTATGGCACCGGCAACAAGGAAATTACTTTCACTAACTTATCACTCTTATGTAACATTTTTTCTTAATAGGACTGAAATAATAAATAGGCGAAAAACGAGCCGAAGAAAATGGAGCAAGAAGCCTTATCATTGGAAGACAGCGGCTCAATTACTTATGATGTGAGTATTTCGTCAATCAATGGAAATGGTCAAAGTGGTGTTAACCAGAAGGAGACGCAATGCCAAGAACATGATACGCCAGATTCTCTCGAGGGAGATGAAGAGGAGACTTTGAAAGATAAGAATATGATGTTTTTTAATGGACCTAAGAGCGAAGGGGTGGTTAACTATGGCTTTTTTGATCTCGAGGAAGAGGATGAAATAGCTTCTAGCGAGGGTTCTCAGAACTTATTAAATGAAAAAATGGTTGAAACTGAAAATGGAGAAGGAGGAATAACAATAAGAACAACCTCTGTTACAACTATTTTAAGGCACGTTGATCGATCAGGAACGAAGATAGAAATTCCTGAAAGTCTCAATGAAGAAGAAGAGGAAGAGGAAGAGGAAGAACAAGCAAAAGAAACCAACGTGAAAGAAGTATTATTTGTGAGAAACGAGAAGCAAACGACTAGTGGTCTGCCTCACGAAGATTCAACCGCTGCCGTCGAAAAGAAAACGATTACTTACCACACTAAATCAATAACAGTTAATGGTGTTACTTTGGAAAGCAAAGAATCCATGGAAGATGATATAAAAGTAACAGAGAAAAATGACCCAGAACTATTTTCCATAAAGAGTAAGTCCGAAGAAGTGGAGAACGTCCAAGGAGAAAATGAGAAAGATCCTATAGAAGACGACAATCTGACTGTTTTGGAGGATAAATCCATGCTACCGCATATGGGAGCTGTCCTTGACGACGGGCAAGTTGACGAGGTCAGACAATCTAGCCTCGAGAGTGCTCCCGAAATCATCGAAGAGATATCTGGGTCTCGTCAATTGTCGCAAGTATCGAATGAAAATGAGGGTAGTGAATTTCGGGAACCATTAGAGGAAGTTTCCCTCGTTGCAAAGGAAGTGGAAACACGATCGTCCCATTACCACCCTCTGCTTGTGGAGAAAGACGAAAAAGTGGAATGCGATGAAAAGGTTCATGTGGATATTGTACAGATAGATAAGTACTCAACCGTTATAGAGTTCCAAAAGGGTCAGGAAACCGAGACTGAAGCTGCGGACACGATGATTGTTATGGAGGAAGAATCTCCTTTAGTGGTACAAAAGCGGCCACCATCCCTTCATTTGGAGACTGTTTTTGACTACGAGGAGGACCATGGCACTAGAGAGGAAAAGGTGGAGACCCCTGTTGAGGAGACAGAAAAGAAGCCTGTGTCACATAGCATGGAAGAAGTAAGGCAATTAATTGATGAAGCTTCTCCTGAGGTCATCGAGAGGAGGCCTGTATCTATTCACATGGAGAACGTGTTTAGTGAGACGGACCGCACCGAAGTTCTAGAGCCGGTAAAAGAAGCCTATGCCGTTGCAACAGAATCAGAGCCACGGTCATTCCATTACCACCAAATGTTAGAAGAGATTGTTGATGAAGGGGACAAGGGTGATAACTTTCATGAAAGTTTTTTAGAAGTCAAAGCAGAATCAGCAGCCGCGAAGTCCGAAAAAGACCTGGAAACAACGAATTATTCAGATTCCAGGCAAGTTGTGGCGGAAGAATCGCCTTTCGTTGTGGAAAAACGGCCTGTATCACTTCACATGGAAGCTATATTTGAGAAAGAGGAAAGTGAAAAGGAACCAATCGCGGAGGTTTCTCCAGAGGTTGTAGAAAAGAGGCCCGTGTCACTTCATATGGAGCACTTGATTGGTGAAGGTGAAAACAATGAGGTTCGAGAACCGATAAAAGAAGAGTCGACTGTGGCAGTGGAATCAGAGCCGCGATCGTTCGTTTATCACACGATGTTAGAAGAGAAGGCAGAAGAAAAAGATGATGACAATTCCGTGGAAGTTGGGGATGAACTAGTTGATATCAAATTCGAAAAAGGCGCCAGAAATGAGACTGTGGAAATGACAAAATGTTTAGACACAAGGGACGAACTATCAGAAGAACCACCCCTTGTTGTGGAAAAACGACCTGTATCACTTCACATGGAAGCTACGTTTGAGCTTGAGGAAAACGGCGAGGTCAGGCAAACAGTGGAGGAGGCGTCTCTCGAGGTTATAGAAAAGAGACCCTCGTCACTTCACGTGGAGCACTTATTTGATGAAGATGAAAGCACTGAGGTTCGAGAAGGAATTGAAGAAGTTTCGACTGTCGCAGTGGAATCAGAGCCACGACTTTTGTGTTATCATTCGATATTAGAAGAGAAGCTTGAAGATCAAGATGGGAATGTAGATGACGGTGATAAGTCTGTAGACATCGGAAATGAACTAGTCACAATTAAGTTTAAAAATGGCAATGGAAAAGAAACCGCAGAAATGATAAAATCTATAGATACAAAGGACGAAATATCGGAGGAACCGCACCTTGTTGTAGAAAAACGACCTGTATCACTTCACATGGAAGCTGGATTTGAGCTCGAGGAAAACGACGAGGTCAGACAAAAAATAGAGGAAGCCTCCCCCGAAGTTATAGAAAAAAGGCCCGTGTCACTTCATATGGAGTACTTGTTTGATAAAGGAGAAAGCACCGAAGATCGAGAACCAATTGAAGAAGTTTCAACTTTTGCAGTAGAATCGGAACCACGATTTTTCGTTTATCACTCGATGCTCGAAGAGAGGGTTGAAGAAAAAGATGATGACCAGTTCGTGAGAGACGGCGATGAATTGATTGATATCAAATACAAAAAAGACGCTGGAAAAGATACAGCAGAAATGACAAAGTCTCCAGATGCAAAGGACGAGATAACAGAGGAACTACCCCTTGTTGTAGAAAAACAACCAGTATCACTTAACGTGGAAGCTGCATTTGTGCTGGAAGAAAACGACGAAGTCAGGAAAACAGTAGAGGAGGCTTCTCCCGAAGTCGTGGAAAAGAGGCCAGTGTCACTTCACATGGAGCAATTGTTTGACGACGGCAAAGGCAACGAGGCTCCAGAATCAATAGAAGAAGAATCCTATGTTGCATTAGAATCAGAGCTGCGATCGTTCTGTTATCATCCCATGTTAGAAGAGAAGATTGAGGATGAGAACAAGAACAATGACGATAAGTCTAAAGACATCGGGGATGAGCTAGTCACAATCAAGCGAGGAAAAGGCCCGAAAGAAGAAACTGAACAAACAACAAAAGCTTATGAAACGGAGAGCGTAATATTCGAGGAATTACCTCTTGTTGTAGAGAAGCAGCCTGTATCGCTTCAATTGGAACCTACTTTTGCTTTTAATCACGGAGAGGAAGATGAAGTCAGGCAAACAGCAGAGGAGGCCTCTTCCGAGGTTGTGGAAAAGAGGCCTGTGTCACTTCATATGGAGCACCTGTTTGGCGAAGGAAAAAGCAGTGACATTCAGAAACCAGTAGAGGAAACATCCACCATTGTAGTAAAGTCGGAGCCTCGGTCGTTCTCGTATCATCCCATGTTAGAAGAGGCTGAAGAACCGGAAGAGGACAAAAATGGTGATGTTATTTCCATCGAACTACCTACGAGACCTAGAAACGACGATGGAGTGGACACTAATAGATCTACACCCTCTCTTGAGATGAGAGAGGTTATAGTAGAAGATTCGCTCACTGTTTTGGAAAGGCGGCCTGTCTCACTTCATATGGACGCTGTGTTTGATAAAGAAGAAGAACATGTTAGAAACATATTAAACAAGGATCAACCTGAGGTGATAGAAAAGAAGCCTGTGTCATCTCATGAAGAAAAAAGTCTTGTGGATCTGGAATCAATAGAACAAACTCCCGTCGTAGCAGTGGAAACAGCGCCGAAGTCATTTGATTATCACCCGATGCTGGAGGTGAGGGGGGACGTTGAAGAGGAGGATGAGGCCTTTGATGAAAATTCTGTAAAACTTGTTAGGAGACCTATAAAAGGCAAAGAAATACACGCCACACAATCAACAGATATAAACGAGGCTATAGCAGAAGAATCTCCTCTCGTTATAGAAAAACGACCTGTTTCACTTCACATGGAGGCTGTGTTCGACGGTGGGGAAGACGATGGAAACAAACCAGTGGAAGACAACCTGTCAATTCTGATACAAGAGAAGGCAACAGAACAGAAAGAACCAGTCACAGAAGCGGAGCTTGTAGTGATGGAAAGGAAAACTGCTACACTTCAGTCAAAGGTTCTGCACGATCATGAAACTCCTGGTGATGAGTTCGTAGACGACACGGAGGAAGACAACGATACTACGGTGGAGTCTTTACTTATCAATATTGAATCAATAGTCGAAAAGCCATCTCCAGGACATCCCGACAGTAAAGTAGTGAAATTAGCACCAACGAGTGACAAAGAACCTGTCGAGGAAGAGACAGCTGTTAAGGTTGAGAAGAGAAGAGCTTCACTTAACATGGAGTCGCTCCTTGATCCTGAGATCTCTGGAGAACAACTCCAAGAATCTGATACACAAGAAAAGCGAGAGGCTGTCGACGAAGTTGTTGCAGTTATAGTTCAAAAGAAGCCCATTTCTCAGAATTTTTTGGACGAGCAAGAAGCTGACACCCAAGAAACAGAATCCGTTTGCAAGGAAGAGACTCCGTTAGTTGTGTTAGACATACCTCAAGTAGAAAAAAAGAAGGAAGGTGAGGATTCCATTAAAGAAACAGCTGCCCCTGTTGTGCAGAAGAATGAAGTCGAGTTTCATTCTGATCTTTTAGAGTTAGAGGGAGAAGAGGAACAAAAGCAAAAGAAATTTGATGTGGCACACAGCAAGCAAGAAGTAAACAACAACTGGCAAGACACTAAGCAGACCGAATTCATCACGACCACTAGATCGGTTGTAACGTCAATAGAAAGTACTGATGAACAATCTGCCCACGATAGTGAAACCATTGTAACCAAAACGGTTTACGAGAAAACGACTTTACAGGTAGCTAGCAGTTCAACTAATTCTCTTCCTAACACGGTCACAACAGAAGAAATGCTCTCACCAACTTCGTATACCAAGCAATTTCATGAAGGGAACACTGACGGTGAGGTCGAACTATTACGTGTCGTGCTTCGGAGGAGGCTATCAGCTCCCGAAATACTACCAGAGAAAGAAAACGAAGGTTCTGCACCTTTAGCTGTATCGGAGGATCGTGGAATTCTCGAGTCTCAGGAGCAGTTTAACGTGGCGGAAAGCCCTCGAAAACTTAAGGAATCTACACTCCCAAATAGAACGCAGGGCGTCGACGAATCTGAAATGGAGCCTTATACAGATATTCCCCTTGAAGAAAAGCTTATTCCAGATTCTCCGAGAGAGGCAGAAGCTCAAGTTGCCCATTTTGTAGAGAAGGAAGAAGGAACTGATGAAACATTACCCGTACTAATGTTACTATCACCTGAGAACCAAGGAGAAAAAAAGGAACGTAAAAAAGTAAAGAAAGGTGGGCTTTCATCTCCACAATGTAAGTGTTGTTCAGTGATGTAGATTGGACTAATGGTAGATGCTGCTGACAGCAAAAGCCTCCTTTGACTCAAAGAGCTTACGCCAAGGAATACTGACTATGAAAAAAATGCGTCTCTATTTAGATGCACTGATAAAATGACACGATCGTATTAACTATCCTTTGCGAGTAATGAAAATAATGAATTGATACTTTCATCAGCGAGTTTGGTGCTGTGACGCACGAGTGACGCTTTGTTTTCGTAACGTGATTAGCATGCTTCTGTGTCTGGACCAGAAATGTTCTAGGTGCTGTATATTGGATTCTTCAGACTGTAGAGAAGGTATACACAATTCTAGATAACTAATATTGCTGTTTTAAATTCGTATTTCAAGGGGACTGAGTCAGGACACCTTAAACGAGATTCGATTTATTTTTAACGTAATAATTTTAATTTAATTAATTTCGGGTGAACTAAGGTCCAATAGCGACGTCGTAGCCTCTACCGTTTAAGATTTAATGCGGAAAACAGCGGCTATGAAAATATTTGGTGCTCTGAACTCGGAAATTTCTTCTGCGCTCCTTGTTCTTACCTTAGCGGGTGAAAATTTCAAAGTTAGCAAAGTCAAAACGTGAGGTAGGCAAGTCTCTTTTTTACGTAGTTCCTTAAACGAGAGGTATTTTTCTTAAGGTGTTTCTGCGCTTGGAGTAAAAATTATTTTTATTTGTTCCTAGAAGTGTTAACATGTTAGCTTAAATGATTATTTACAAGTGTGCTCTTAGAATAAGAGAATAAGATTTTTTTATGGAATAAGGATTTCTCAGTTCAGCACACTTCCATCTCTTTCCCTGCAACACAAACTTGAAGGGCCTGACAAAGAACAACCGAAGGCCCATGTAACCAGTTCGCTAAAAACAAACGTAGTGTTATTGTACATTACCCCAAAAAAATGCTAAGCAAGTACAAACCTATATCGAAATATGCCTATACTAGTATTGTGCAAGTAAACTGTGAATATTTTTGGAACTTCTTTCAAAGCTGTAAATGATTGCCTGACTTTGGAAATTAATTTTTTTAAAAAAAAACCTTTTCAGCTTTATTTCTTGTTTTTGCCAGCTGTCCCTAAACCGCGATCTTGCGCATCTTTGTTTTAAAGCTTACAAGATGAGGGTGGAATCTAACTACTGGTGGAATAACTGAGACATAACGCGCACACTTGAATAACCTATAGCCTCCACTTGGCGCGAAAATATGCTTAGACATTTGTCCGTAGACATTATCTAGCCCTAAACCCAATTTTCAAGGAGCGAAGCTGACTGCTGACGGTGCGTGTGTTGTAATAAAAGGAGCGGTACACAAAACACGTTTTCTAACCTCGACAGATCACAGTAGAGGACATGAACCATTACACTGGGTAGATGAGCTCAGAATTCTATATTAACGACTTTCTTAGTGTGCGTCAATGTTCGGTTGATTTCATTGCATTATTTTTTGGCACCCTAATTAAATGATAATTGGCGTAGGGGAAAGTACCCTGACGTTCTGATTAGTGTAAACATACCCAATTGCTCTGATCTGAATAGAGCGAGGTAAGTATCGATACCCTATTGCTGTGATCTGATTGGTGCCAGATATCAGCCCTATATGCTGTGATCGGATTGGTGCGAGCTACCTACCCTAATGCTGTGATCTGATTGGTACGAGATATCTACCGTATTACTGTGATCTGATTGGTGCGAGGTAATACTTAGCAGCGGAAAATGGTCCCTCGCAGGTTTCTTACGACCAAAGCACATTTAGTGCGATAGCGTTTGGGACTTTCTTGACAATATGGTTTCTTCGAACCGTTTCCGGTGATTTTCGCGAACAAAGTTAAGAGTTTGCATTACTAAACGAGATAAGAGGGAAACTATAAAACATCTGTTTTTTAGGGGGTCCAATTCAGCTACGATGTAGGAGGGTGGGGGTAGGGGGTGGGGTGAGGGGGGTGGGAAAGGCCCACTAAGACTACTGGCCCGTTAGCTGTAAGAAGAATATTGCTCCTCCACCTGTTCTGTACTGTCCCCTTCCCTGACAGAAAAAGATTTATGAATTTTTACAGTGTTTTAATATATGTCCACTTGTAATAATAAATAACTGTTATTTCTAAGCGTGAATGCTTAGAAAAAAAAACATTTATCTACAGAAGGAAAGCATATTCTCTCTAAAACAAAATTCAATATTATTTCAATTGCACGCACAATTTTCAATGATATAAATAAATATCTTATTTAATCACTTTTCCAATATGTCGCATCGATAGTTCTCCTGCAAAACTTTAACCTTTGCAGAGAAGGATCGAAACTTTCTTAGACGATCCGTGTGCTGAAAGTTTCCGCATTGTATGGTGAACCTCAGCGATATCACTGGCGCGGTTTCCCCTTCTTTCAAAACGTTTCTCCATCCCAGAGGTATTCACCCTGCAATTAAAAGTAAGAAACACTCACCGCTAAATTACCTTTTGATAGATAACAGGGAAAAGGTTGAGGAACGTGTAGATCTACCCCCGTAAATTATCAGTTATGCGTGGTAAGCATCTTGTTATTACTGCGTTAGTGTTAATTATAGGATGCTTCAGGATCCCAGTGCCTATTTTAAGGTTTTATATTCACCAAATTTTTAAAATATCTTGCTTCTACTTAGTTTGGTGGATGAGCCGCCAGGGAAAATCTTCTTAAAAAAAAAAAAGTTGGGTCTATATCCGCTTGCGAAATAGTTTGTCGAGTTTTGTTTGACCATCAATCTCCCTTTCAATGCTCAGACTTCTTCATGTGGTCAACTTTTCGAGTTAACAACGATGATAAAAAGCGAGGAAAAAGATGGATTCTGAAACGTACAGCTGTAGCTTTATCTAAAACTAGTATATAATATCCTTGCAACAATAAATATTACTGACCATTTATTCTTGGTGTCTCCCTGACCACTAGCTGCCACATTACTCTCATCTTCCAAAAACATCATTTGGTATAAAGCGGCTTTTTCCTTCCTGGTTTCCAGGGTGCTAAAGGTGTTTTCCTATGTATGGTATGACAAAAAAAAATTAATAACACGCTTCAAAATATCCATGCACGTCAAAATTTTATGACAGTTACATCTAAAAAGTGCAAAAAGTCCACACCCAAAAATTATGGTAGTTTTCGTTTTCATCCTCTCCGGCGCGCTTTAGGATCGCTCTTACTCGCCCTTGAGTCTCGCGCTTAGCAGAGTAAACATCTCACCTCACGGGATGACTCAGAAAAAATGTTTTGGAGTCCATTGAGCAATAAGTCGATCTTGAACTCCCTATCCTTTTCTCTTGTCAGCTTGGCTATTTCAGGTTCTGACCTTTCTTGTCTTGCTTCAAGCACCAAGGCATCAACTAAGTGAATTGCGTTTCTCTTTATGTCCTCCATTCTTTGTATTTGAGTCTCAAGTTCTCTTATTCTTTCAGACTGTAGTTCGAGGTGGTCCTTGTCACATCTTTCTTGCCTTATCTCCTCGATTACATTTTTATCTTCTTCCAATTCCTTTGATAGTTCCAAGAACGATGTGGACTTTTCTTTTTGTAACTTAGCAATTTCATCATTAAGTTCGCTGATTGTCTTTGAAGTTTCACATTTCAACTCATGCAACTGTCTCTCCAACACAACTACTCGCTGTTCATTCAACGCCAGGGATCCATTTAGTAACTCTACTTTCTCGCGCAGATGTCCGCATCCACCGCGACTGTGTTCCATTCCATACTCCTTCATTTCCTGTATCGTTATCTTCAGCTCATCAACCTCAAACGTCAGATCTTCATTTCTTTCTTGACTGTTCTTTAATCTTTCCTCCAAGTAGTCAGCATCATCCAATAACTCTTTTCTTTCTGCTTTAAACGCGTCAACTTGGCTCTCTAACAGAGCTACTCGCTGTTCATTCAACTCCAGGGATCCATTTAGTAACTCTACTTCCTCACGCAGATGTCCGCATCCACCGCGACTGTGTTCCACCCTATACTCCTTCATTTCCTGTATCGTTATCTTCAGCTCATCAGTCTCAAACGTCAGATCTTCATTGCTTTCTTGACTGTGCTTCAATCTTTCTTCCAAGTAATCAACATCATCCCATAGTTCGTTTATGTCCGCCATAACCTTTTCCACGAGTTTATTTCCTTCGTCCCATTTTCGCTCCTTTCTCTTAAAATCACGTTTTAAATTCGCCAGCTCTCTTTCTTGGTATTCTTCCTTAAGCTGCAGTCGCTTTATTTCAACTTTGCTCTCATCCAGGTCAGCCTGCAAAGTTTCTATCGTCCTTCGGTACATTTGAAGTTCCTCAGTAATGACGCGGCGATCTTTCCCATCTTTGCAGACCTGTTTATTTAAGCAAAACAAGGATTATTTTTTGTCGCAGTTGTTGAATTTCTGGAGAGAAAGTAGGTGACTATTTTTTTTAACTATGATGGTGATAACCCACAGAAATGAAGCCGGAAGACATGATATAAATGAGTGACAATCGTAATTATGATTTGCGATTCCGTTTACGACTTAGCCACTTTTCTTCTTCTTTCGAATTTACATAAAGGGGGGGGGGGGGGGAGCCAATCACGACATTAAGTTTCAAGTCCCTCAGAAGACAGTTGTCAATGTGAGATACTCTACTAACGATATATGTTCATAAAACAGTTTTCTTGCTTCGAGTACTATATGTTATTCAAGATTACCTGTTTCGACTCTGTGTCTATGGGTGTAAGCTGTCGTGATATACGTCGCTTGACATTTGGCGTCGTTTTCTGAGCGCACCTTAAACTGCCACAAATAGCTGTAGTTGAAGGAATGGCGCTTGCTTCCTTCTTGTCCTGTTTTCTTTGAGTTTCTCGCAGGTTAGTACCTGTGATTAAATCAAGATTACCGATTAGCTCCCCCCTAAGAAAAATCAGTCGCTAACAGATTATTTCCTTAGAAAATCTCATAATATTGTAACGGCAGTAATCTGCCTCTAGTTTGTGCAAACGAGCTCAACTAATTAAGCAGCTTGAGATCACTGAGATGATTTATGTTTTAAGCGGCCTACATCGATCTTTCTTTCTTTCTTTTTTTTTTGGGAGGGGGGTGTCAAAATCTCTGCAACTTGGGAAATAATTTCATTCAGGAGACCGAAGTTAAAATAAATAAAGATTAAAGAATAGATATGAAAATAAAGAGCTAAATATAAATCAAATGAATAGAAATGTTGTGATAAATAATGATCATTAGTAAGTCTTGCCCTCAATGAATAAAATAAAAGTTGAAGCGAGTCTTTATCATCGAATTTTAAATAAACAACTTTGAAATTTCTTTTTAAGCCCGGTATAACATGTATTCCGCAAAAATGAAATACGGTTTATCTAAACTGCTATTCATGCCTTTTGCGTACGGCGTATCATGGTATGATCCAATCTCTTCTGTAATTCCGGCTGCTCATTTGAAACCGTTTTCTAAAATCTCTTCAGTTTTCGATGTAGGGCTTGAATGAAAAATGAAGCCAGCCAACAACCGACAAGACATACCTGAATCTCTTCTAAGAGGTTTTCCCACTCCAGTTATTTTGACAATCTTAGCTGGACCAACTTTAGTATCAACTTTGGTCTTCTTCTCGCGCACCACAATCGGATTCCGCGATGATCGCTTGTTTTGAGGTTTGTTGACTGAATTTCTCTGCAGCCGCGCTTTGCTATCGGCCTCGTGCTTTGACGAAAATCTTCTGTCACTCTCTCTGCTCGGGCGAGTCATTCTGACCGGTATTCTTGATTTCCGATGCAGAGAAGGATTGAGATTTTGGTTGCGTTTCTTTTCAGGGTGAAGCCACGAAGCCATCGCGTCTCACCCGCGGTTTATTCTCGCTCGATGACAATCCTTACTAACGTAAAGTTCGCTTTGTTTTTTTTGGTTTGTTTTAAGTAGTTGTTTCTCAAATCAGTCCGTAAAATAATGCAAATTTTCAAAGCTCCGAGTTTCGATACTGATCGCACCGATAGCTTAGACATGATTTTGTTTTGAGCGAGAATCCATGGAAACCATCTCTTACGAGTTTTTCGTCATACAGAGCGAGGAAACCTTCGATAGCTCGTGCGCGATAAGCTAGAAGGAATTTGATAAACAATGTGTCCAAATTTTATAACGCTGAAAATTCTGAAATTTGTTTCACCTTCGAAAACTAGCCAACACAAAAATATGAGGCAAAAAATGAGAAATGTGAACGCAAAATGGATTACAACTGTTTTCCGCAACCCAAAGGAGGCAAACAAGTGTGCAGGCAAAAAATGTGAACCTTTGTGATAACTACGCAAAGCTGTCACTTCTTAGATAAAAAAATGGATTCATCACACGTGGAATTGATGTTTTCATACTCAGCTACTCGTAGATCCATTGAAGCCGGTGGAAAAGTCTTCCCCTCTCATTCATCGGCAAAGAAATTGAGTTTGACGCTTCCCGCCATTCTAGATGGTGATAGATACGGTGGTAATGATGATTTGGCAAAGGCAGAGATGCTGGAGTTCCTCTCTTCGTAGTATTTTTTTTTTTGGAGAAAAAGGTGTAAAATTGCATTCAAAAGCCCACATAGCTTTGCGAGGACTGTAACCAGAAGCCAGCTGTAAAATTTCAACCTTCATCGGTCTTTGCAGATTTTAATCTTCCTTTTGTGTCGGTTCACTTCGTCTTAGTCTAAATTGTCTTCTAAGGTAGAGATTTAACTTACACTTCCATCTTTTATACTGTTGGCGGCATTGGAATAATCACTGAAATCGTAAAATTAACTTTCGGACTGACTTACGCAAAGATAGAGTCTCTTTCACATCACGATCGTTTGCGAATTTCAACCCAGTCAAATACTCGTGTTCTCCTAGCCAATCAGAGATGAGAAAAAGGCTGAGTATTTGAAAAATGTTGAGAGGTTGTGCTCAACGTTGATTGACTGTTTAGAAATGCCTGAAGTTAAGCTGTGTTCAGTACTGCCGTAAAGTGACCATAGAAACAACAGAAACGTCAACCACAGCACCTTTCCGCTTTGGTACCGGATAACACTGACTTTATTGAATTCTACACTGAAGAATACAAAACTGCTATTTACAAGGAACCATAAGCAAAACTTCTCTTTACACGGAACCATGAGCAGATTAACATGTTAAATAAAGGTTATGTTATGTTTATGTTATGTTTATGTTATGTTGTTATGTTATGTTATGTTTATGTTATGTTTATGTTATGTTATGTTTATGTTATGTTTATGTTATGTTTATGTTATGTTATGTTTATATTATGTTTATGTTATGTTTATGCTGTGGTCTGATGTTTTCTTTCATCCACTTTCCTGTTTTTTATCTTCTACTTGTCTTTTGTGTACTGATGTACAACACTGAAAAGGAAAACACACATCATAAACACACATTTCTAAGGAAAAATGAGATCCTAGTGACTCTCGGGTGTTCAAAAGGGATACATAGTGAAGGTGTGTGGTTCACACTTGCAAAGCTAGCTGATATCAATGAAGAACTATAATGAATGAAAAAATTTCCATGCAAACCCTAGCTACTGAAAGGATAGTACAGAGAACACAAAGAAAATCATTTAGGTACAAAAGACAATGGAATTTTAACAAGCAGTTAATTCTATCTCGTTTCTTTACTTTTTAAAAAAGGCATGGGGGTCTATTTCACTTTTCCTATTTCATCATCTTTACTTTGTAGAATAAGAAGTGTGGTTTCAACAGACTTGGATCATAATGGCTACATACGTACCATTGTTCCCCCTTAAAAAGGCATCACCATATTTGTTTTTCAACTGAAAAATAAATGCAAGTTATTTAATACCATGTTACAGAAACAATATATTATTTGAATTTAATCCTCTAATTCCACAAAATATCCAAACCCACAATGTTTGTTTACCAACTTACCTACTGAAATTTCTGAATGCCTGATACCCCCCCCACTTCCTCCCTTTGGAATCCAAATGAGAAAAGATGCTTCATTAAGCTGCAGTCTTGAAATTCATTTTAGAAAGTAATGTTTTGAAAGTTCTATACTATTGAGATGGTTCACATTCATTTAATTAGGTTCATGTCTACCTTTTACAGTCTCTTTTAGCTGCAGACTATCAAAATACATTATAATTCTACTTTCAGAAATCCTGATAGTTTTTTTTTCAATTGAATTAATTAAAGATTGAGTTGAAAGGGAATGTGAGCCATTCCATTCCATTCCTTCTTTTGTCCAAATGAAGTGAAGGGGGAGAACACAATGCCAGCCACATGGATGCCACAAGGTAAATAAAAGAAAAGGAGTCTAAAGGTAAAACTTAATTCGTGGACAAGGAGGACAGAAGTGAAAAAATAAGAACATTGATTCATAATTAATCAGCAGCATTTTGAAATAAATGACAGGAGACAGGAGTAAAGCTGATGTGATGAGGGAGGGGAGAGGAAGGCAGAAGGAAACAATAATGACAGGAGACAGGAATAAAGCTGATGTGATGAGGGAGGGGAGAGGAAGGCAGAAGGAAACAATAATGACAGGAGACAGGAGTAAAGTTGATGTGACGAGGGAGGGGAGAGGAAGGCAGAAGGAAACAATAATGACAGAAAACAGGAGTAAAGCTGATGTGATGAGGGAGGGGAGAGGAAGGCAGAAGGAAACAATAATGATAGGAGACAGGAGTAAAGCTGATGTGATGAGGGAGGGGAGAGGAAGGCAGAAGGAAACAATAATGACAGGAGACAGGAGTAAAGCTGATGTGATGAGGGAGGGGAGAGGAAGGCAGAAGGAAACAATAATGACAGGAGACAGGAGTAAAGCTGATGTGATGAGGGAGGGGAGAGGAAAGCAGAAGGAAACAATAATGACAGGAGACAGGAGTAAAGATGATGTAACGAGGGAGGGGAGAGGAAGGCAGAAGGAAACAATAATGACAGGAGACAGGAGTAAAGCTGATGTGACAAGGGAGGGGAGAGGAAGGCAGAAGGAAACAATAATGACAGGAGACAGGAGTAAAGATAATGTAACGAGGGAGGGGAGAGGAAGGTAGAAGGAAAAAATAATGACAGGAGACAGGAGTAAAGCTGATGTGATGAGGGAGGGGAGAGGAAGGCAGAAGGAAACAATGATGACAGGAGACAGGAGTAAAGCTAATGTAACGAGGGAGGGGAGAGGAAGGCAGAAGGAAACTAATGACAGAAGACAGGAGTAAAGCTGATGTGACGAGGGAGGGGAAAGGAAGGAAGAAGGAAACAATAATGACAGGAGACAGGAATAAAGCTGATGTGATGAGGGAGGGGAGAGGAAGGCAGAAGGAAACAATAATGACAGGAGACAGGAGTAAAGCTGATGTGATGAGGGAGGGGAGAGGAAGGCAGAAGGAAACAATAACAACAGGAGACAGGAGTAAAGCTAATGTGATGAGGGAGGGGAGAGGAAGGCAGAAGGAAACAATAATGACAGGAGACAGGAGTAAAGCTGATGTGATGAGGGAGGGGAGAGGAAGGCAGAAGGAAACAATAATGACAGGAGACAGGAGTAAAGCTGATGTGATGAGGGAGGGGAGAGGAAGGCAGAAGGAAACAATAATGACAGGAGACAGGAGTAAAGCTGATGTGATGAGGGAGGGGAGAGGAAGGCAGAAGGAAACAATAAAAGTATCACTCTACATTATCTTTTATCTTTTTCCCTATGATTTTTTCTTTCCCCTCCCTCTCTCTCCTTCCCCAAACATTTTACCTCGCCCCAACTCTCCACTGGTTTTCTATTTTAAGATGGCGGCCTGAACAACCCATAGGAATATCTACTCACCCCACCAAAATCCGCCTGCACTGCAGGCTATTTCCCCTATCCACTTCTTTATTATATGTTGTTGTCGTTTTTTTTTATTAATTTTATGTCCTTGCATTTCATTTAATTAGGTAATAATGTTATGTATCTTATAAATATTACAAAATGGAGGAAATGTGCTCCTTTTTAAAAAGGACAACAAGTCCTCCAATCAAAAACAGACTGAAATGGTTTAATTAATACAAAACTTTGAAGATCTTTTTGAGGACTATTTGGTTTTATTAAAAACTTGATCATTGGATAATGCAATTCAAGACTTTTTATTGGCTTAGCCATTATGGTATATCAGCCAATATACCATAATCTACAAATATGGCAAGCATACGTGTCAGCTTGAAATTAAAAGGGAGCTAAAAATTTGATAAAATTTAATAAAATTTAATAATTTAATTTAATGTTTTTAATAAAACAATTATTCCACTTGTGATGAATATATGAAGTTCATATATTTTGAACTGCGGTATGATGCATAAATAGCACTCTCTACTACGAGGATCGTGCATCATACGTAATTATTCCACTTGCGCTTGTTGGATATGAGATGATTATAGCCAACTTGGCGCTATGTACCTCGTTGGCTATCTATCATCTCATATCCAACGCGTGCTCGTGGAATAATTGTTAAATATCGACTCAGTTGAAATTGTAAATTGGCCACCGCAATGAATAAAAAAGGAGGACTACTTGAGAAAAAATGGTTTTGTTGCAAATGGTTTAATGACTACAACAACACTTTTTTTGAAAAAAGAACTTGCATTTGTAATTTTGCTCACCTGTCCATTAGCATACTCTTCTGTTTGTTCTAGAGCAATGTTCATGTAACCATCAAGGCAGGCTAGTACTCCTGACAGAAATCACACCGAGTAGAATTTATGTATTTATCCACACACATAAAAAAATCAAATTTACATAGCATGCAATAACAGGGACTTTATAACATGCACAAGAGCAACCAAAGAGTGCATATGGTTATTAGAACATGTAGTTTGGGTGAGTACAACAAGTAACCTTTTGTGTGTTTTTGTTTGTCTCATGGGTCTGTAGTCTCCTCTGCTAATACATATCATCTGTTACTTGTCAAAGATACATATATGTGAGCATATTTTTGTAAGCATAGTGAGGAGTTTGTAAGGACTTTTATGCTTCACTTTAATGAGAGAAAATGTCGAACACTTGCAAACTCCACACTAAACTATTTATACCATAGTGTTGCAAAAAATAAAACGTGAATCTTAATGGAATTAACCTCAATGAAGGAAAGTTGAAATCTTTTTTTCCTTGAAATGTATTTGATGGGGAAATATCAATTTTTGGGGGGATGTAATAGTAAATCAAAGTAGTCTCCTTTGTTGCTGTTGTTTGGTCTTGTCATGCAAAATGCTCTTTCCTTCCCCAGAGGAGAGAGATGGAGAGAGAGAACATTGCACTATGAGACCAATTAACAGTTGCAAAGGAGGCTAAAAGTCCACTAAAAGAACACCAAAAGATCTTCACAAATTTTTGATCTCACTTTGTGGCTTTGTTATAACTTCCAAAAAGTCACTTACTCACAGCATGAAAACAATATGTTTACTGGTTTTATTGATAAGTATAAAAAGTATATGAGGGTGTCTTGAAAACTCAGACCTCAAAAACTCAGACCCCAGACCCAAAAAACTCAGACCCTCTGGGTGTCTCGAAAACTCAGACCAAAAAAACTCAGACCCTCTGGGTGTCTCGAAAACTCAGACCCTCTGGGTGTCTTGAAAACTCAGACCCGAAAAACGAAGACCCTCTGGGTGTCTCGAAAACTCAGACCCGAAAAATAAAACATATTTACACTGCATGAATGCCGCAAGCCGACTTGTTTACTGTTCGTCGATACAGTGGCATTACGTGCACTGATCATGAAAATTATCTGCCAAGAAAAGAAAAAACAGCTTGCAGAGTTAGACACGTGCAACGATCATGAAAATTATACTCAACATTCATATAGATTTTTCTTTTCGTTATTGTATAAGCCAAGTTTATATCCACAACGTGGTGTGTTGTGAGAAGCCATTCACGAGGTGTGTTGTGTGATGGTTCCCTATACAAATACAGGACCAGAGTCACACGAAAGTAGTGATGGATATTTGAAACCAGATACAACCTTTCGGGGTCCTTATACATCCCTCATTTTAAAGAATAACTGTGTATAAACACTGTGTATAGACACTGTGTATAAACAGTTCTTTGTTTATGTTTTCTTTAAAAGCTTTCTTCATAAAGCTTTTAATCAATATTTGTGGTCAATAACGATAAGACATTATCCGTTCATGGTTGCATTTTCCAAGCCTCACGAGTTATTTTCTTTCCTTTCAATAAAAATGCTTGAATGTACTTACTGTATGATTCACTAAATTTTTTTTGGAAACGATATTGCAACTAAACTGAACACTGAAATAACATTGCAACTGTTTGTTCTGAAATAAAAAGTACTTATTAAAACGATTGGTTATAAAATCGATTGCTGGTAAAACCACACTTGCTCAACCAAATGACAGCAATCTCAATCCTTTTACAAACAGACATATCATTGAGATCACAGATTTAACAAAAACGACTTCTCCTTGACTATTAATGGTCTATTCCGCTCAAAATTAAATGCAGGAGATTTAATCGCGAGAATTTCTCGAAGTAATTAACGACCGCAAAAGGTTATATCCACTACTGTCGCATGACGCCAGTCCTGTATTTGTACAGGGAACCATCACACAACACACCTCACGAATGGCTTCTAATGACATGACAGGTTGTGGATTATACGATAACGGGGCTTATACGATAACAAAAAGAAAAATCTATACGAATATTGATTATAATTTTCATGATCATTGCATGTGTCTAACACTGCAAGCTGTTTTTTCTTTTCTCGGCAGATAATCTTCATGTTCAGTGCACGTAATGCCACTGTATCGATGAACAGTAAACAAGTCGGCTTGCAGCATTCACGCGGTGTAAATATGTTTTATTTTTGGGTCTGAGTTTTCGAGACACCCAGAGGGTCTGAGTTTTTCGAGGTCTGAGTTTTCAAGACACCAAAGGATATAACTATAAAAGGACAGAGATGAAACGTGTTCAAGCATATCACAAAATTTCATGAACATACAAGTGAAACCTCAGCAACACTGTGGAAAAATTGAAAAGCAGTGCAGTTTTTCAGCCAGATTATCACATATCAATACTGGAGAAACAGGGTCTGTTTGAGTTTTCACAATGGGTCTTTTTTTCTTTGATAAGCAACATCTCATAATTATGGCACTCAAACAATCCAAGATCTGAAATTTTTCTTGAAGATTTATTGGCCCTTGTCATTGTTTATTCAGGTGTTTTCCAATCACAGAATAAACTTATATAACACAAAGATGAAAAATTGTCTCCAATACTAAAAAAATAAAACTATTGAAATTGACAACAACATGCAACCAGTAAACCTTGATGACAGAGCTAATTGCAGCTTGTCTTATATATATATATATATATATATAATAGTTACTGCATATATATATAAATTCTTCAACTTGATTTGAATGTATTTCAAAGAGCGCTCAACTCTTAGAGGAGCATTGATAATTATAACAAACTGGTTCAAGACTTCAGAGGTAGTTCATCGTTTTATTATGACAGCTCTGTTTCGTATGGTCAAAAATGACCACACTCATTAGGTAACTTCAACAATTGACCGTTAACTTACAATGACTGGCTATAAAAGCTGGAATATGGTTGCTAGGAGATATAAAAAGGACACTACTTTTCCATATACACCGAATCGAAAAATGGCATCCAATTTGAATTGCCATTGTTCAGGACTTACTAGCCTCTCACACATGTGATAATCCTTTTGTGTTTTCCACATGAAGAGAGGCTAGTAAGTCAAAAACAATGGTAATTCAAATTGGATGCCATATTTTGATTCGGTGAATAAGTCATGTGACTTGTATGTATAATTTCGGAGATTGTTACTTTATTATGAAGTGTTTAAGGAGGTATCTGTTTCTATGGGGGCATGAATTTGCTAGCTCATTTCGCTTGTTTAGACTGAAGTTCTTTTCTACATATGATTGTGAATTTTTCAAAAAGACAAATTACATTTCTTAGTAATGTTGTTGTACGGTTTGTATTGTTTGATGATTTTCCACGTTAGCTTGAAAGGTTTGTTATTGGGTTTGTTATTGTTTTTAGCCAACCCAAAAGCGCAACAAAAATCGCAAAAGAAAAGTGATATGGTATAATCCACCATGGAACTCCAACATGAAGACCAATCTGAGAAGAAAGTTCTGAAATATTGTTGACAGATGCTTCCTGAAAAACCATTCATGACACAAGATCTTTAATCGGCACACACTAAGGATAAGCTACTCCGGCATGCCTAACATCAAAACAATCATAACGTTACACAACAAAAAGCTACTATCAGATTACAACCAGTCACAAAATTCACCACAAACGCTAGACAAAGAATGTAACTGCCGGAAAAAAGACCAATGCCCCCTAGATGGAAAATGCCTCACATCACACGTAGTCTACCAAGCAACAGTCACAACTGAAACGTCAACAGATTCATATGTGGGACTCATGACAAACTTTAAAGAACAGCACAGAAACCACACAGCTTCCTTCCGACACCAAAACAAGAAACACAAGACTGAATTATCTAAACACATATGGACACTGAAGGACAATAACAAACCTTTCAAGCTAACATGGAAAATCATCAAACAATACAAACCGTACAACAACATTACTAAGAAATGTAATTTATGTCTTTTTGAAAAATTCACAATCATATGTAGAAAGAAACTTTGCAGTCTAAACAAGTGAAATGAGCTAGCAAGTTCATGCCCCCATAGAAACAGATACCTCCTTAAAAACTTCATAATAAAGTAACAATCTCCGAAATTATACATACCAGTCACATGACTTATATGGAAAAGTAGCATCATTTTTATATCTCCTAGCAACCATATTCCAGCTTTTATAGCCAGTCATTGTAAGTTAACGGTCAATCGTTGAAATTACCTGATGAGTGTGGTCATTTTCGACCATACGAAACAGAGCTGTCGTAATAAAACGATGAACTACCTCTGAAGTCTTGAACCAGTTTATTATATATATATATATATATATATTATTTCCATAAGGTCATAGTAGTAGCAAGTAGGATAAATATTGTAAGAAATATACAACTTTTTTTTAGAGACATGTTTCAGCATGCTTATGCCATCTTCAATCAATGAGTAACTGAATGTGAGTAATTATATAACAGACAAGTAGATGAATAAAATATTTACAGTACGATGTAATACAAAAGCGGATACTAACTACAGCGTGACAACAAGCAGGAAATTAAAGGTGTGAACTAAAATGCTAAAAAAGTGTTATAATGCTGTAATTGTTTGTTAAGTTTAGGTTTGATCTTATTTATATAAAAAGCTTCTTTGAGTTTTAAATCATTTGAGTTGTTGGCAGAATCCAGAATACTAAAGCAAGAAAGGGAGTATTTGTTCTTACAAGGAGATGTGTTAAAATGCTTAAAAATATGTGTTTTTATTGCTTTCCGTGTGCTCCTTTATCCTAGTAGAGAAGTGGCGACTAGTTTCGCAAATATAATGGGAATTACATCCCACACAAGAAAATTGATAAACTACCATGGATTTTAGAGCATCAGGAGTACGATCTTTAACACTGAACATGTTTTTAATTTTGAAAGTGAAAACTAGTTTGATATTTAGGTCCCATTTACAAAAGCGCTTAGTGAGTTGTCGGAGTTTAAGGTTCGCTATTTTAGAATAATAGCCGACAAAAGGGAGTTTAAGGTAACGTGTATTACTGTCATCAATGTTCCGGCTATTTTGAGAGGAGGACCCATCAAGATACTGCTTGAAAGTTCTTTCAATAATATGCGAAGGAAAAGAATTACGTTTTAAAGTGTCGGAAAGTTTCTCAAGATCGTTTTGAAGACCGGAAGAGGTGTTGTTGATTTTGTAGATACGGTCAATAAGAGTTTGGATAAGGCCAATTTTGTAGCATGATGGAATAAAACTAAAGAAATTTGTTAGGAGACCAGTGTAGGTTTTTTTATGAAAAACTGAAAAAAACACAATCATTCAAAGAGTTGTCGATAAATATATCAAGAAAGGAGAGTTTACCATCATGCTCTTTTTCGAAAGTGAATTTTATGTTGGGGTGCCATGAATTAATGTAATCAAAAAATGACATTGCATCCTGTTCATTGTGGAAGACACAAAAGGTGTCGTCAACATAACGCCTATAAAGTAGAAGGCGAGTCGATTGGTTAAAATCATTTAGCCATGTTTCCTTGTGGAATGTAATGTAATCAAAAAATGACATCGCATCCTGTTCATTGTGGAAGACACATAAGGTGTCATCAACATAACGCCTATAAAGTAGAAGGCGAGTCGAATGGTTAAAATCATTTAGCCATGTTTCCTCGTGGAATGTAATGTAATCAAAAAATGACATAGCATCCTGTTCATTGTGGAAGACACATAAGGTGTCGTCAACATAACGCCTATAAAGTAGAAGGCGAGTCGAATGGTTAAAATTATTTAGCCATGTTTCCTCGTGGAATGTAATGTAATCAAAAAATGACATCGCATCCTGTTCATTGTGGAAGACACAAAAGGTGTTGTCAACACAACGCCTATCAAGTGGAAGGCGAGTCGAATGGTTAAAATTATTTAGCCATGTTTCCCCGCTTTTGTATTAAATCAAACTGGAAATATTTTATTCATCTACTTGTCTGTTATATAATTACTCACGTTCAGTTACTCATTGATTGAATATGGCATAAGCATGCCGAAACATGTCTCTAAAAAAAGTTGTATATTTCTTACAATATAAAGCAAAAAACGTATATATATATATATACGTTTTTGCTTTTGTTTTGTTTTTTTAATTGAACCGAGGGTTTATATTAAGCTTAATTATAAGTTAATTTCATTAAATGCTAGAACGAAGTGAAACGGGTCAACTGAATCATGACCTAAATACAACAGCGAAAAAAGTGAACCATAAGTAACTGGAAGACGTGAAACGGATTAAGTCTCTTCATCTTAAAATATCCTGAAAAGGTTAATGTTTTCTGAATTTGAACGTTGTTAGTTTGGAGAGCACATGGTGAAATGACGCAGAAAGTGAAACAAATCTCGTTACCTCGGTAATCGACGCCATTATTAAGCTTCACAACAACGGGACGACCAATAATTTGTTTCAGAAAGTCACTTGGAGTTTGTTTGCGACTCATTACTTTTGATTTGCTGGAGCCAAAACACGAAAATTAGGGTTCTATCACTGACTACTTTGTAATTTCAAAAAATGGCGGATGCAGGGATCTCGACCCAGTATTTCTCGCTTGGCTAGTGAGGTTGGAAGATTGTAATGGTGGCTTCAACGAAATGAAAACAAGGACGGGAGAATATTTCTACTTCATTTTATTCTAGTCTCAGCTCTCTTATACCCTCACGTCCACAAAGGTGGCAGGAATCTGATAAATCTAGTAAAGTGGGACAAAGTGGAGCAGCATAGACCGTGTAACTAAATGCAAATGTAAATAGAAAGCCACCCCCACCCCCAGCCCCGCCCGTTCCCCCCCAGAAATTTTCCCTTTGCAAAGAAGATAACGTTTTGAAAGGAAGTCTGAAATTACCAAACAGACATTGAGAGTTCCTTTCGCTTATCGCTACCAGTTCTAGGGATCTGTCTCTTGAAGGTCCTGGTAACTTAACGAGCCCGTGAAGCCGTTCTGATTTCATTCAGGATGGGGTTTCAAAAGTTTTGAAAATTATACAAAAACTGCAACCATCCTTTAAAGAAACAAAATGGACAGGTTAGAGTGCCATTAGCTGAAGATTAGTGTAACATAGGCCTGCATGCCGTGCATGCGTTATTTATCATTTTTGATGGGTGGGTTAGGATGGGACTAACTGATTTTTGCATTTTTGTAAAAGAAAAAGGGCATTATCTTCAAAAGATTCCAACGAATGTACCGTTCAATGGATAGCAAAAAAAAGTCCTTGCATTCTATTATTGAAATAAGCTCAGACACTGGTGTTTTGTGGTCTATTGTCACTGTTGTCTGAATACTAATTTTTCGCAAAAATAAACTGCGTTGGTGCCACACTTACTCTAATCTCTTTCGAATACATAGATATATATTCACACTGTCAAAAAAAGATTACATCTATAATAATCTATCCTTTTTTGTACGGCGAATTTCTAAACGAGACCACAAAATGATTGTCTGCATCTTAACTGATGGGATATTATAAAGGAACATTTGGGGTATTTTACTCCTGATGAATCATCGCGGTTGATTCACAAAGGCGAATAAAGTGTTAATGATGAGTTTTTCCATCTGCTCCACTTTCAGTTTTAAAATATCTTCAGAAAAGTTTTCGTTATAAACGGAATTCAATCGAGTATTAATCAGGTTCCTCAACCGCCGAATTTAGCGCGCCATTAAACATCTTGCGTCTGTGTTCCGCAGAGCGAATTGACAACAACTGACTAGTTATATACTATTTGCTCTAAAACACCTATCTTCATGAAGGCAGATATATTTTTGTTTTTGCCAAGAGTTAACTTCCCTAATTAGACTTTAATCAATTTTTCCTGCGGATTCCGAGTCTTAATCAAACAAGCGACTCTTCTTCTTCACATAACTTGGACTAAAACGTATTTTGCGATGACATTGTTTGGATTATTCACATATTAACCTGGTGTGTTCTTCTCACATTCGCTATAATAGATTAAACATTATTGACAATTTGACGTCTGCTGTCAAAACGTAAATAAAACTCCTAAGTTTATTGATTGTTGCTACTTACGTACACAGGATCACTTTCTCTACGTCACCAGTTTGTCGGAAATTTCCAATTTTCCATGCTAATTTGTTATTTAACTACTTACGTTATCATTGTGAAAAGAATTGAAAATTCATGCGGAAGAAAGTTGTTTGGATTGTCAGTGCTAGAGGTGAACAAATCGTTCGCGATATCTTAATCCCAAAGGGAATTACAGTACAACAAGAAATGCCTTCGTCTTAAATAGCATCGAACAAACATTGGTCAATATGTTTTTGGCAGCAATTCCTTTCTTGCTCTTGGTCCAATTTGGACCCACCGCATGTTCGACTCACCAAAATAGCTACTTTCGTGGGTTGGTAGAAGACACGATTTCCAATACAGACTGGATGACATGTCTCCAAGCTTGCCATCACAAAGCAAGCTGTATCTCGTATAACTACGGAGGAAAAAACAGGAATTGTGAGTTGATTTCAGATGGAATAACGAATCAATGTGACAGTGCAAAGGTGATCTATTCAAGAGAATGGGTGTTTCATCAGATAAGGGTAAGAACTATGTAAATCAGTGGAGATTTGTTTCCTCTCTAAAACTTGTTGCAAAGTGACCCTTTTTAATGAAGATTGCATTACATATAGCAGAAAATTAAGATGAAGATGATTCCCGCGAATTCGATCTGTCAAAATTTTGAGAATTTATTTCGTTGATGCTTTTAAAACAGCGAGTTTGCTGTGAAAGTTGTTATGAATTTTAAAACGGGATTTGTTGAGTTATGATGTTTTCAATAAACTTACCAACTCTGGGGCTATGGTAAAACTAAATAATTATTACCAACACAAATCTCGTTATTGCAGTCAGTGCTATTAATTCATAAAATGCTCCATGCTATTTTCTTTGTTTTCCATTAAAGGGAGAAGTAAAATGGAGAGCAGTGGACACAGATATTCACGAAATATCACTGCCAACAATTTTACTCCATGTTCTCTTGCACAGTTGCGAAAAATACGACGAGAAAAAATTAATTACGGCTTTCGTTGATTTATCACGAGAAAATATTCTTTCAACAAGAATTGTGACTGTTTTTTTTTTTTTTTTATGACGTTACGTGTTTCTTTCAATTCAATGGAAAAGACTGCCTGGCTTGCACGCGCATTTGGATTGAAAAAAGAAATGTCAAATTATGTTACAGTTTTTTCACACTAGAGGCTACACAACATATTAAAAGCTAATGACTGAATTTTGAAAAAAACCTCATTACATTCATTTCTTCTACCAGAATTAAAAGGAAGGCACACTCTAGACAAAACTGAACTCGATAAGCTTTTTAAAATGTTTTATATTGCGATACCGGCAATACAAGAACCATTGAAGCATAATATTACTTATGAGAGCCTGGGAGGCAGATTTCGATCGCTGAAGATGGGCACTTTAGAAGCCACTGTTTGAAGAAACTCAAATATATCATTTTTCATTAACCTTTATTTTGTTTTGCCATTGACTTCAGATGCTTCAATTTAGAAACGATAGAACCTTTAGTCAGCTTAATAAGACTTGTTTATAATTTGCCTGGTAATATTGAGCAAAACCCGTGGCAACTGGTATACATCATGTTTACCTTGCCAGCGGCTAAGAAAAAGAAAAACAAATATTTAGATTTTAAGGAAGATGTTATGAAGGAAATTGAAATATTTATTCAAGAGCAATGAATCTATTCACAAATCGTTGTGGAAACAAAGTTAAAAGACAATAACACCCAAAAAGATAGTATATTTCCGTATGATGCACGATCCTCGCAGTAGAGAGGATCGTGTATTTCGAAGGAATAAATCGAATAGAAAAAGACCGATTAGAACTGACTGGATAGCTGTTTTTTGTTTTTTTGTTTTGTTTTTTTTTTATTTTGAATTTAATAGCTATTGCAATGATTCATAGTAGACGCAGGTAAAACACCGCAGGTGTTTTTTTTTATTTGAAAAATCGCTTTTACCAATTCGAGACAATCGACCTGTTCGCATTCTCAAATTAGAAATTGGCTTGCAAAGTTTTAATTCGAACAATGCTGTTGAAGAGAATAGATTGTTGTCAAGTAAAGATATTAAAAATATCCGCGTCATTTTAGCGCCTTTCCTCGCTTGAGTCGAAAGGATCTGAAATTGGGCAAGCCTAAAGGAATTACGACGCATTGAATTGATTCAGACGCGCCGTTTTTCCAGGCGGAATTGATTCAGGCGACTTCTCTTACTTATAGCGGACTTCCCTCCCGATTAATTCGATTCGACATCAGAGTTGCATTGTCCGCACTGGGTCTAGGAAGAGTAAGATATAAAAGTACAAATATCTAACATCTTATTGGATGTTAATAGTGAAGTATCCAATGCAAAAGGTGGTTAGACAACACCACAACACTGTTATCAACAATTTACACATTTAAATGTTTGTGCTGAAGCAAAAAGAATAAAAGATTCAGTGACTACTGATCTATAATTGAAATAGTCAGTGTTTAACTCATTCTATTTTCTTTTTCTTATGCATTTTTAGCCAGTTCCTACAAAACAAGTCAAGGCAGGTGAATACTGAAAATCTTTTTTTTTTTTTTTGCTAAGAGTTCCTTTCAGGAAATAAAACTGCAAACAAAGCTTTGAGTTTACCGCGCAGGGTGATGCTTAGGTGTTTTAAGTGCATATTTAACATCAAAAGTAAATCCGCTCTCATTGCGTATCTTTGAGTTACTTCATTTCTCAGCGAGTTCACTTGCAAGCTCAGTGAATCATTTCATTTTCAAGTAATCTCTCGTGTTCTTTGATGAATGTTATTTCTCGGGAAATAAAAGGCTGAATTCAAAATAAAATAACACACTTTTTGGAAACCAAGTGAGTTTTAGAAAGAAAAAACTGAAAAGCATGCAGCTATGAGGGTTTTTCTTTTTCAAGTTAACTTCCATCTGTCTTTTGTTTTTCCTGTAATTGTTTTCTTTGAAGAATTAGGAGATGATCCAAGTAATCCTGGCAAGTCATGCTTGGATATTCTCGAACACAGGTGAGTTATCGTGGGTAAAGTTGACTTTCAAGATTGTTTTTTCTGCACTCATGATGTTCTTAAATTTCTGGCCCTCCTTTTTCTACAAACCGAAAAAAACTCTCTGGCCGCACGAGGAGTCTACTGCTTCACAACATAAAATAACGGAAAGCATCTGTTGTTAGACTAACCAGCCTACTTGCAGATGGTAGTTTGCGTTTTAATGCTCGAGATTCAGCGCGGCGAATATTCGGTCGCCATATCGAACTGGTGGAAGATTTGTGACGAATGACAAAACGAGGGGGAGGGGGGGGGAGAGGAGTATAGCCAGAAACAGGTCTGGCTTTATGACACAGAGTATAGTAGGGGTTTCACGCACCTCTGAGGGATACTCGCCAGGATACGTTGTATCATATACATCAACTATTTTATAGTTTTACTTTCATCACATTTCCTTCTCTCGTAGAACTGTTTCTAGCGGTTCTTATCATATCAGAGTAGGAGACGAAATAAGTTTGATTTATTGTAAAATGGAAAATACCTTGGAGTGTGGAGATGGAGGCTGGACACTAGCTTTGAAAATAAACGGAAGCAAGGTAAATAAGTGTTTTGAAAGTCTGATTTATGATGCTGAGATGAATTCGGAAGACCTCTTTCCACTGGCGGGTTGTATGCACCTGTGCCTACCTCCCGTCCCCCGACTTTGCGCTCACCCCCTCCTCGAGACAACAGTAACAGCATCAATAATAGTGCCTAATTGTTTGGTATTTTGGTACCTGGAGTGCACTTTGATTTATCACCAATGAGAATGAGCCAGCAAGAACTGCAGACATCCAGCAACGAACAGTTTGAAGTGCGAGGAAACGCGTCACTGGTTTCGTATCGCATCTGTTTGGTTGAGAGACTGACGGAGTTTTCTTGATCAATCATAGATAATATAGAAGTAAAACCAATGTATTCCTAGTTTACTCACGAAAAGCAGATGAAAATTACTTTAGTCTAGTAATAATGCACAATTTACGGGAATGAAGCCTGGCTATCTGACTGATCATCATGTAAAAAGTGCGAACGGTCTCACCTCGATCGGCTGATCAACGATCTGACTGGCTGACAGACATACGGCTGACAGTTAGTCAATCAAATCGTTGATCAGCCGAACGAAATAAGTAACTGACCGACTACTGACCTGGCTATCTGACTGACTGACGAACGTTCAACTGACAGAAAGACAGACAGACAGACAGACAGACAGACGGTCTCGCAAAAATGCTAACATCTGAAAAGCCAAATTGCAAACTGACTGACCGAGTAACTAACTCAAGCTTAGGCAGTTAGAGTGAAAGGTAGACACTTGTTTATAGTCTTTATAAGATCAACACTTTTAGGTGTAGTGGTTATCAAAAGCAGTAACTTTACCTTTTAAACCTGATTTTAATGAAAGATAGTAGTATTACTTTGTTGAAAAAGTAGCTCCAAAATTTATCTGAGAATTTGTCCTAGGGAACATTCTCATATTCCTCTGAGTTGTGGACAAATCAGAAAGCCTACAAACCAGAGGAAGCTAAAGATCTCGATGACAAGGTATTTAAAAAAAAATGAATCAAATTTGATAGTAAGCTCTAAGGTGTCATTCTAACATCAGTGGCCTTCGATCAAAAACTTTCTCTCTCTTTCTCTCTCTCACGCTGAAGATAACTTCAATATAACCTTTTCTTTCAAAACAGGAAACAAAATCTCTTTTCTTTTCGAGAGCCTATATTACAGAGGGCCTCTGTGTTGGAATGAAAGTTCACGGTCACACAAGATGGCTCAAGATACCTTGGAATGGAAACGATGATCTATTTGGAATTTTTCAAAGGAATTCACGGGAGGTTCTCAAAGGAATTCGTTTTTCTGACTGGACATCATTGATTGACGGATCTTCTATGCCAGAAGTAGGTAGAAGACAATTTAACTGTAACATTCAACACAATATCAGTTCAGTTAATAGGACATTGTACTGGTTGACTGTGGACAATCACAGACTTCTCGGTCTTGTTCTCGACTGACAATCAACTTGGAATTCACTTGTCTACGACATCTGCTGTAAAGTATTGAAACGTATCGATCTTTTAAGAGTAATCAAAATAGATTGACCTCAATGCTTTAGAAAGCGGACTTCTAACACTGAACACTTCAATTCAACTTATCATTGGTTATTCTGTGTCATTCGGGGAGCGACGTCATAGAAAAACTTTCATCGGGCTTTAGATCGGGTTTGCATCAGGTTGCAGAAGTATGCGGTTCATTGAGTTTTTGATATTAAGCAACCTCAAGAAGTTTCATCGTCTGAACTATTTGAGAAAATAAAGTGGATGACTATAAATCAGGGCATTGAAGATTTAATTTCAGTATACATGCTTAAGATAATTAACAAACGTTATCTTGATTATCTGCGCACAGTAGCTTTGAACATGTAGGAGAAAAACACCAAACTCAAGTCAATCAGGACAGCCGCGGGCGGAAATCTAAAAGCTATCCACAACTACGGAACAAAGGTTATTCAAATACAGAGGAGCTCACGCCTGGAAGCCGATGTCAGTACGTGGGCGTTTGGAATAGTAGCCTAGACAATTTATAAACGTTTTTTAAAGCTGTAATCGCGGTTCTCTTTCCTGTTAAAAAATTACTCAGATATTATTTCTTAATTTTATTATATACTGATTCTATAATTAGCAATTGATGAGGGCCTCCCTAACCAACCTGACTGTTAGATTTTGCCTTTGAGCTATCCTCTCTTATTATTCTAATTAGGGTTATGAAAAGACAAGTGTTCAAAAAGTATTTTTCTTGTTCCTTCAGAACTGTTCAAACAGCAGAAAAGGTGGTTTTAACGTCGAACAAGAGAACTCCAGAGATGGTGCAAAAGCTCGAATTGGATTGATAGCACGAAGCGGAGAACCATGCAATGGCGATCCCGATACAAAAATTGGGTTTGGCACTTCAGGAACTAACAACACTTGTGGAAACGAATATATCTCTAATTCTGATGAAGCTAGTAAAGTAATATCTATCAAGGCATTCTGTTACATATTCGTCAAATAGTTCATGGGAATAACATAAAGAATTGAAAAACGGAAGAGTTCCGCGGGTTACTGAAAGAAGGAGGTCCCCCTCTCTAGTTTGGAAACAGGGGTAGAACGTTCAGGTTCAGAAATTTAGCCACAAGCCGCTATGTTAACGTTGTTTCACGATACACATGGACGTTTTTTAGCTTTGTCTCCACGGTTTGTTTGTTTGTTTGTATTTTCTTTTTCCTTGTAACAAATAAAAGCCTTCATCCGTCAATGGCTAGACATGTTAATGTTGCCCATTATCAGGTTACACTATTATTACTCAAACATCATTTCCAACTCTTTGCAAAGTAGAGTAAAAGTAAAGGCTATGTAAATGATTTTTATTAAACTGTAGAAAATCACAAAGCACCAGCAGAAATCTGAATTATTAAAGAAAAAAGTTCTCTTGTAAACCTTGTGTTTCTTAAGTTTATGTAGCTGCAATTTCAAAAGTTACACGATATTGTCTTGGTCGTTTAGACTAACAGCGTAAAAGTTTCGAAAATACAATGTATTAGCCACCGTAATGGAATTTGTGTTTTGAGATTTACCACCTGATCTAGTTGGCATTTTGTTCTAAAGGAATATAATCGGTCACTTCGCTCGCTTTGACTTCGAACCATTTCAAAAAATTCTATCTCACTACATTTGTTCGAACAACCTTATTTTATTGTTGGATTCTTATTGCGGAAAAATGAGAAATTACATACGAAGGCCACAGGAAGAGCTGTAATTCAATTTAGAGGAATCGCTAATCACAAAGACTAAAAATTTTTCGATTTGGCGCCTCTAGAGCTTTGCCTCTAAAACTCTACGCTGTCCTCAGTAGGCCTGTATGGCAGACTCAAGCGGCCGGTTATTGACTCTTTCACCTGCTGACTGGTGGCGTAATTTGGTTTCAATCCTGTCACGACCAAAAATAACAATACACTCCATGCAACAAGTAGCTCGGGAGAAAAAAGTGAAAAGTTCTGGATGGTCGTGGGCGATATCCAAGATTTATCCAAAAAAAGGAGCAGTTAAAAGATCAAAATTGTCTTCGTTCGAATCACACGCCAGTTGGAGATCTCGTCTATTGGAAGACGGTGTTTTCTGAGGTGAATTTTACGCGCGATTGATCAGTAATTTCGTTCATTACCAAAGTACGCAATTTCAAGGCGTTTCCGCAGAGGAGCTGGCAATTTGATCGTGAGTTTCAGCATCTACCACATCGAATTTTGAACTTCACTTAGGAAGAAACATACCTTTTACTTTGCACTGAACCTCGTTTTAGTTATGTGGAGTATATGGAGTATGGACGGCAATCGTTACTGGCGATGGATTGTCGATTGATCATTCATCTGTTGAACAAACTAAATCGACCGATAGCTAATCGTTCATTCGTGTGGTTTTAGAGCAAACGAGCTCAATTCTTTTCCCGAGCATTTGTTTGAAAAATTATTGAAGGAAGATCTTTTCTGAATATTGCTACCTAAGAAGAGCTAGCTAACACAACATTGCTTACAACGCATCGTAAACAATACAAAGAGTGACAACCCTAAGAACACAAGAACGAACTGAAAATTTTTCCTACTGCACAGCCGTTCTAATCAGGATTCGTGGTCTCTTCATAGCAAGAGGGAAACAGCAGCTTGATTTTATTTTAGATAAAAGGCAAAACGCAAGGTTTTGTGCTGGAGTTGAACACCTAGAAAGGCCTGGCATAGTTGAATGGTTCTGAGTGATCCTTTGTTTATTGTTCAACCTATCCCAGAGTTCTTTATGGGTTTCTATGGGAGCAGCTCTACAGACTCTGGGCGTAGCGGAAGTCGCGAGTGAAGTCGCTTGTTGCGCGGGCTCAGCAGCGTGCAGTTTATTTTGTAAAAAGAAAGTCGGTGGTATCAGATCGAGGCTATACTTCACCCTGTTTCTCCTCCTTGGTACAGTTCTTTGCCTTGTAATGCTCTCACCGAATATGCGAGTATATCTGGACAAAATTCCGTTCCTCTGCACGAAACTCGCATCTAAACAAACTTGCGACAACTTCGTTGGCTACGGAGCAGTTTACAGAGTTTCAATCGCCATGTCTATGTTTTTTCTATTATTTTCATTCCTCACTTACAACGTTCACTCTAGGAAAAAGTTTCGCGCAAGGATTCACAATGGTTTCTGGTACATCAAACTCTCCCTGATGGTTTTGATAATAGGATTCGTATTCTATCTACCGAGTTCAGAACTCATCAGCAAGATATGGATGTATATTGGACTTACAGGTGGATTTATGTTCATCCTCATTCAAATAATTCTTGTCATCGACTTTGGTCACTCGTGGAGTGTATCTTGGGCAGAGAAAATGGACACGCTGGACACGAAATGTTGGTATTTCTCGCTGGCCTTTTCAACCGCTTTAGTGTATTCTATTTCTGTCACGGCGGCTGTGATGTTTTATCTTTTCTTCACCAACCCGGACGATATATCACAATGCAAAGCAAACACTTTTTATATCAGTTTTAACGTGGGGCATTGTGCGCTGGCTACAATCATTTCTGTGCTTCCCCGAATACAGGAAGAAACGACGGGAGCTGGTCTCCTGCAGTCTTCAGTCATTACAATATACACCATGTATCTTACATGGAATACCCTTTCATCTCAACCAGACTCAAAATGCAATCCACTTGGCGCAGTCATACTGGAATATGACAAGGTTTCTGGTGTGAACGGACAAGCGATATTTGGCGCGCTTTTGATGTTTGCCTTATTAACGTTTGCGTGCACTGTCCGTGCTAGCACTTCACAGCTAGGGAAACTGGGACTCTCCTTATCTGACAACCCCGAATACTTGCGAAAAAGCGCCGAAATAAACACGCAGTGCCGACAACAAGATAAAGTCTCTAACGAGGATGGTAAAGGAGCCGAAGAACTTGAAAGCGAGGACGTTGCGTATAGTTACTCTTTCTTTCACTTTGTTCTGTTCTTAGCATCTTTACATGTCATGATGGTGATGACCAACTGGCACAGTCCAGATGAAAACGTTGATTTTAAGAAAATGATAAAGAATTGGGCAGCGGTCTGGGTGCAAATGGCATCGAGTTATATTTGTTGTCTGGTGTATATATGGACTTTGGTAGCGCCTTTAATACGAAGGACGTGGGGCCATTATCTGGGGTTGGATTTTGAACCCGCCAGACAACCCAGCGCAAGGAGAGCTAGCGCTGCTCGGCTTAGAGACGATTTCATGAAGGCCAAAGAAAAATTGAAAACATCTGAAGCCATGGTTGATAGGAATAGAGACAAACGAGAGCTTGAACAAAGCAGGCAAGCTAGGAAAAGGAGACTGCAACAGGCGATGAAAAGTAATGAAGGTGATGAAACAGATGTTGGTGTGAGCGAGGCAAGTAAAGCAGAGGCTAAAGCCAAAACAGAACACCAAAGTAACACTGACCCTCTCTGTTCGAGTGATAAAAATCGTGGCAGCAGTGTTAGTGATAGAACTTTTGAAAAACAAAAAGATAAACCCAAACTCATACCAACTTCGTTGGCTGAGAGTTCACTTTCGCGCAATGCTTCGATGAATGATCGGAAAGGATCATGCTCCTCTGACAGAACTTCGGAAGAACAAATAAGGGTTCCCAATCCATCTCTGCCAGTGCGAATACAAATAGACCATCCGTTCGAGAAAATTACGCAAGAAAGCGTTTTCAGCAACAGCGTCAAAGAGCCTGAGGTTTCCAAGGAAATTCTCAGACTACAAGAAAGAATTCTTAGATTTCAGGCGAAAATCGTTAAAATCCAGCATAAAATTTTATCAATACAGGAAACGGGTGAGGTTACTATTCCAAGAACAGAAAACGTTACGAAAAGAGGATAGCATTTTAGTGTCTGTTCGTCATACCCAATATGGATAGATTCGAGTCAGAACTCTGTATTGGGTGGTAAAGAAAAAGTTTTCGACTGGAAGCTGGGGTGAAATCTAATACCTCTAAAAGTGCTTTCCGTTCTCAAGGAATAGTTTTGAAAAAAAATCAGGAAACATTTTAGATCAAAAGCCTTTGTTCTTTCTGTTTTCCTTCAGCAGCCACTAAGAGTGAGAATCAAAAGCAGCCTTGCATGTATAGCTACTTTAAACAAAGTATGCTCGTGATTTTTTTCTATATACCACTATGTAAATTTCAATACAGTTCACTAGATTTCCACTTCATCGCTTTCCCTCACTTTTTACTTTATTTTGTATTATAAACGAAATTTTTTTTTAAGAATTTGTATCAAACATATATTCATACACAAAAATAAAATGCCATCGCTGAGATTTCAGTGAAACCAAAAGATGAAAAATTAAAAAAAGATATTTAATCGTAGGGCTTCTTTTTCTTTTATGCTGTTTATATTTTATATAATTGTCCTCTACTGTCCTCATATTTGATTGCAAATGAAACAGCTCTCTAGTGCCATCAAATAATGATGAAATCAATTCAGGCTATCCGCTGGCCAATCCTTATTTAATTCCTTAATATAACTGATTCATTGATAAAGCCAAACGATTTTATAACATAACTTAAGTAAAGCGCGCGCTCTGATTGGTCAATTTAGCGTCCCCTATTTGCCCATGGGTGTACGCTGCTGACGTGAGCAAATGCAAAGACTATTTTCCGCGCGCGCTTGTTTTTTTCTGGTCGCGTAAGATTTCTTAAATAAAAGGGAACTCTTTAGCTACAATGTATCAATGTTATGTTATAAAACAAATGGTAAACACCACAGCGTATACTATTGAGTTATGGATGCACTTGGGAGGTTTGCTAAGCACTCAAGAAGCTAGAGTCGCTCTCGGCTATCGCCTCGCGCGACTCTTACGCTTCTTTCGTGCTTAGCAACCTCCTGCGTGCATCCATAACTCAATAGTGTACGCTGTGGTGTTTACCATTTATTAAATAACCTTTCTCTTATGTCCTTCTCCTCTTGGGCCTTGATCGATGAACCGTTAGCGCATGGCGGGGGAAAATACGAAAAATACGCTGGTACTGTTAGAAACTAGGAAAGGGCCATGGTGAAACTCCAAACCGCACGTAACGTTATCACTCACACTGGATAGAAAAAAGAGGTAAAAGTCAAATTGCAATAATAATTTTTCGAATAATTTGTTTATTTCGTTTGGTGATACCCTTTCAACATCCCTATTAGTTCGCAGTATTCAAAAGCTAGGCATCAAAAAGCTAGTTGACATTTCTTCTCTCAAAAAAAGTTAAGCTCAATTTATTAATTTTAACTTAGACACAATGCGGGTACCTGCGAATTCATTTTCAGTTGATGAGTTGAGCACGGCTTGCAGTAATTCAATGTGTCTTGTGGACCACGAACAAAGTAGTTCTCTATCGAAAAGAATGATGTGTTTTCATTTTTTCATGAGTGTTGGAGAAAAAAACAATCCAAGTCAATCATACTCAAGCATTGAAGCATTGAAACCCAAAGCAGCAGCTGTGAAGTTGCAGACGGATCCTTTTCCAAGTGAGAGGGCTCGTTGGCTGAGCCGGGCTATGAGCCCTTATGTAAGATAGTTCCAGTATACTAATAGAATCGATAACGAATAAAGCTTCTTGAATGGATAAATTTTGAGTGCAGTCGTGGAATAAGAAAAGACGTTTATTGTATGTCTCGAGCGAAGGACGAAGTAAAAAATCTGAGTTCACGTGATGATTCAAGCGTTACTCAAGGCTATCAGTCGGTGAAGTCGAGTGGGAAAAGAGCGCGCAAAAAGTAACGTGCTGGAAAATTGGCAAGTAAGCGGACGCTCGAGGTATGGGTGAAAAGTTATGCAACCGTTTCCCTAACGACCTTGACCGTTGTGCGCCCGTTTTCTTGCCATTTTGCGCGCACCAATTCTTTCGCACGTCTCTATTAACTGAGAATCTGTTACAGGATACAGGCTGTCTAATTTCGTGGTGCGATACTTTACCAACCGAAGAACAACAGAGAACGTTGAGCCAAATTCTAGGCCCAAAGTATTCCCCTTTTATGTCATAAAAGGATCGTTGAACTATGTCATTAGGTACCGAAATCGCGACTAATTTTCACAAGGGTCATAACCTTAGTAGTTGAAGAAATGTTTATAATCTCTTTACGACAAATTCCTGACAAATCTATGTATGAAAAAACGAACAACCAGTTCTTTTCATCAATTTGGAAAGTTACCATGCAGATTTGTACCTAATTTCTCATGCCACATTTTCCCGCTGAAAACACTTTTATTGCGTGACGTTATACCGACACAATTGTGCCACCAGACATGAACATAAACACAACTTTCCCTTAAGTGTGGTAAGATGAAAAAGATTTCAACGCAGCAAATAACATGAAAGACAATTCTAAGGATGACCCGAATGGTGATCAGGGCGTATGCTCCTTGTGCTGTGCATGCAGGGGACATCAAAGAGCGACTATAACCCGCGTGAATTACACACTGTTTCTTCTACTCGTCACAGTAATATGTTTTGTCCTTTCTGCTCCACGAATGCGAGATAAACTTAATGCTATTCCGCATTTCTGCAATGAAATGGTGAACTCAAAAAGTTGTGACAATCTAGTAGGTTACACAGCAGTTTATCGCGTGTGTTTTGGAACAGCTTTGTTTTATCTATTGTTGTCAGTGATCACGATTAATGTGAAAAGTGTGGAAGAGTTCCGCGCTCGGATTCACAATGGTTTATGGTACATAAAGTTTCTGCTGTTGATTGGTTAGTAATGATTGGTAGTAAGAGCCTTATTTTTCTTGTTAAACATCACTTACATTTTTCATTGCTAATTGCCTTCTAAATCTTACTTCGTCAGGTCTATTCCTTAGGTCTTATTTTCTATTAGATCTTAATTTCTCAGCTAACTTTTCTTGATACCGAAATTTTTTTTAAATTCAGCAGTCAAAAATTTTCGCGCCAATTAATGACTCGTGCTCATTAGGCTATGAGCTGACAAACGAATACAGACCTAAAAAATCTGGGCAATCAGCTTAGTTTTAAAGGATTTCCAATGTTAAATTGACTGATGCGTTTTAAACCTGGCCAGTAAAAATTTCTTTGCTACGGGTAATCTGGCTTGGGACGAATTATAAAATATTATTTTTTATGTTGATTTAATTTTTTTACAGCTCTTATCACATGCTCACTATTGATACCACAGTCACTCTCATTTAATCGTGTTTGGATGTACTTTGGTATGGTCGGTGGATTCCTTTTTATCCTCATTCAACTTGTGGTGCTCGTTGACATGTCTCATTCGTGGAGTGAGACCTGGGTCGAGAAGATGGAGAAGGCCCCGACTCCTTGTCGTTCAAGGTGCTGGTAAGCGGGTATTTATAGGAAAGACGTTTAGGTAAGGCTTAAAAATTGATGTGATAGGTGATTTGAGCTTCTGGTTGAAATAACAGCTCTCTGTCTTTTGCTCAGGTATTTGTCGTTCCTGTCTTGTACCGGCCTGCTGTTTATCTTCTGCATGGTTGCCGTGATTTTATTTTACAAGTACTTTGTGCGGGACGCTAAGTGTAGAACCAATTTATTCTTCGTCTCGTTCAGCTTGTGCCAGTGCGTCGCAGCGACAGTGATCAGCGTTCTTCCTAAGGTTCAGGAGGCGCAGTCAGGCACTGGTAAGTGACGTCAGAACCCTGATTACTTGCAGACACCGATGTCAAAGGAATAACAGGGGCCCTTGCATCAATTTACTGTGCCGCGAATAAGGATTGAGAGAAAATAATGAGTGAGAAAAAAAGCTGTTCGGCTTTTATAGGCACAAGATAATCGATTGGAATTAGCCGCGACTCTCTGTAAATTGCTATAACGTTCATTTTCATTATATTGACAGGGATTGTGTACGGAGATGATAGGCGCAGGGGAATAATCTAAATTATGAAAGTTATCATTCTTTTCACATCATTCTTTTATCTCCAAGAGAGCGCAATACGAAAGAAAGCAGTTATATCTGAGCTTCCCCAAGATATCGTACATCTCAATTTTTTCGACACTCATTTTTTAAACTAAAGATCTAAAGATAATTTTTTTTTTCAGGCTTGTTTCAAGCATCCGTCGTGATAACCTACACCACGTATCTCACGTGGTCTGCCTTATCGCACGAGCCAGATGATCTGTGCAATCCTCCAGGTTACGTCTTATCCGGTTATGACCAGACGACAGGTTTGAGTATGCAGGGAACTTTCAGCAGTCTATTTGTTTTTGTCATGCTCATTTATGCTAGTCTTAGCACAGCCATGAGTGCTTCAAAATTAAGTAAGTTCGATAACTATGGTTGTTTGTTATCTTAATTTATGAAGTGATGTCCATCAAGGTCGTTCGATCTTGAAAAAAAACTTTATAGTTCATAATTTGACGTGAGAGACGTAGTGTAGTGTGAAACGAGGAGACTCATTGGTTAGCGCGCTGGACCCCGGTCGAGAAGTCTGGGTTCGAGACCTTGCTGGGGTGTCGTAGTGTGTTCTTGGGTAAGACACTTTACTTCATAATGCCTCTCTCCAACTAATGACTTGAAATGGAAACCTGGAGAAATATTAGTGGCGGGGGGGGGGGGAGGGGGAATGGGTTATCTGCGATGAACGAGGAGCATTTAATTCAAAATTTTTCGTAACATTTTCGTATCATAATACGCTGGAGCTCTGTCTCTCTGTTTAGTCATTTTAGTCATAAGAGAAACATTTTCAAAATTTTCAACAGTATATACATTATTCTAAGCCTGAAAGGGACCTCCGAATGGTTAATGTTTACACTCATGTAAAATGGTCATGGACGGACGCACGCCCACTACCTGACCAGCAATCCTCTCAGCCAATATGGGGTCACCATGTCTTCTTAAGCATTGACGCTCCATTGCCTACTAAGCTTTCAAGATCTCCGCTCCTGAAACATGCGTTTTTAAACCACAATCTCCTTTTCAGACAGATGGCGTATCAGCTACAAAGACTATCCCGAAACAAAAGCAAACAACCTTCCAACGAAAAGCAGCGACGATGTAGAGTCTGTAGACAAGGAAGACGAGTATGTAGCTTATAACTATTCCTTATTCCATTTTGCACTGTTCTTGGCTTCATTGCACATTATGATGACGTTGACAAATTGGTACAGCCCGTCACCTTCTACAAACCTCAGGCGGCTTCAAAGATCTTGGCCAGCAGTTTGGATCAAAATGGGTTCGAGCAGCGCATGTCTTTGCCTCTATATATGGGCATTGCTTGCCCCAGTGCTTCGTCCAATGTTTCAGAATTACGTCGATGGGGAAGAAAAAGAAAGTGAAGAAAGGTCCGATGTGGCCAATGCACTCCCAACGACCCAGAATGCTTTGAGACAATCTCAAATGACAACCTGTGACGAAATACGAGCAGAACAAAGCGCTGCAAAAGCAAAAGAAACTCAGCAAAAAGACTCTAAATCGAACAATTTGGACGAAAAAAGAACAGCCAGCAATGATAATAAGGGAAAAGAACAAAAAATGAAAGATGCTCAGCCAACGTCTACAACGACGACACCCTTGTCTGAGGCTGACAAGGAGGTGTTGAGGCTCCAAGGGAAAGTTTTAAAACTGCAAGAGAAAATTGCTAAATTACAACATAAGGTGGCTGAACTACAAGGATTAAATGTATAACAAGCTTTCGTTATCATCTGTCTGTAAGCAGCTGAATTGTTTTGAAACTGAAGAATGACAAAAAAACAAAATCCACCTAATTTATTGACCCAAGTTCACGTTTCAGTTGATAATAGAGACAATAGGTATAAGTAGAAAGAGACACCATTTTGAGTTGGGGACAATGGAACAAATAGAACCTTATGAAAGGAAGATCACAACGTTTCGTTGACTGATCATTTTACTTGTGTTTCTTATGGTTTAAAGCTTAAAATTGAAAACCAGTTTAAACGCTTCCCCTGCTCAAAAAGGAATATTGAAATAAAATATTACATACAGAATTTCCTAACATTCATTTATTTCAGCTACTGTTCTACACCCCACTTAATTATTCCAAGTGGTTCATAAATAACAGATCTAAAAGCATCATCATTAAACATACTTAATAGCAGGACATTACAATAAATAAAAATTTTAAAATATACATGTGCAGCTAAAATACTTCTTACATTTTCACAACGAAATAATACAACTGAATCAGTTATTCTTACACCCAAGTTTCCTGTTTCCTGCAAATAACCTCAACTGACATATTAAAAATTTCATAGTTAACTTTAAAAGACAGTGTTAGTTGTGTAAAGTTTAGTGCTATACAAGGGTGGTAATGGAGAAACACGTTACAACAGCACCATCAGCTTCCCCTCAGTGGGTCACAGCTCGAACAAGATCTAAAACAAAATTTAGGAGATATCATTGCTAAAAGAAAAGGTAATCCTTATCTTTTAGTATATTATTATCCAACAACGTTAAAACTCTCTTATATGTCCTGGCCATAAAAAAAGGCTGCTATAAGTTTTTTTTTCAAATAAAATTAAAACTAAGTGATTTATAGGAATTTCCAGGGATGAAAAGGAAAACTATATTAATACTTTTTTTCAAAAGTAAATTCTGAAAATGGAAGAATATGCAGTTACAAATTCATGGTGCCTTTCTGACCTGAATAATTAATAGAGTTGCCATGTTCCAAGTTCAAATCCTTCAACATCTGTTCAACTACAAGAAAAAAAAAAACACATACGTGAGTCTTATCTAAGAAATAAAAATTTATGAGAAAGACACTGGGACATTTAAAGGGAAAAATACTTATTAAAAGAGAGTGACTTTGATAAAAGGGACAGTGTGTATGGGTATAAAGAGAAACCATAGGGACAATGAAACAAATAGAACCTTACAAAAGGAAGATTACAAGCCAGGGACAATGGTTACCTCACTGGAATAGGAGAACTGGTTGAATTAGGTGCACTGATAAAATATATGTACTTAAATAGGCCAGGGTAAGAGGACAAATGGACATTCATAACTTAGGGGTAATATAATTTACAAGAATATATGGGCATTGGAACAATATGGGTGCATTGTACTTAGCGTAAAAAAAGGAAGAAACAGGGTTCCTCCCTGCAATATAGATAGGAGTTTCATAGATAGCAGGGTAACTTAGAAACAATTTGTAAGGGAGCATTAGCACAACAAGCTAACCACTGAAATGCAGGAGCCTGCAAGAGGATAGGGTGTTCAGCTACTTTTAAAACAATGTTTAATTTCTCTCTTTATCTCAAATACAGCATGAGATAGTCACTCTTTAAGTTAACTGTTCAATCTCTAACCCTTAAGTAAAATAACACCGAGCAACATTATAAGCTCTTCCTTGTTATGTAACTGCTGTCATGAATCATTTTTGTCAGACTCTTATCAATTAATCATTTACATTCTGCAGTTGTGAGTTTATCCCCTGTGCCTGTCATTAGATGCTGAAGTTGCTTGCGACTCACTACACCAGTTTTATTCCTGTCTAAAGCTGTAAAAGCAGCCAGAATTTCATGCTCTGAGTTAAGGTTTTTTTTACGTTGTTCTGCCATCATCTTCAAGAATTCTGGAAACCGCACTTTCTGCTTTCCTAAAATTTGTTAATAGGAGAGAGCAGTCCAGTTGAGATCAGATATCAACAGACATACAATGTCAGGTAATTGGTAATGATCAGAAATGATAATAATCCTATTTTATTACATGACTCGGGAAGTCAGAGAGACAATAACTAAAATCAACCAATCAAAATGCTCTATTGCCGGTCAATATTCTCTCAGTATTGAACTGGGCACTGTCCAGAATGGTCCTGAATGATACCGCACCTGTGTCCCTTTGAACTTCAGTCATGTAATAAATCTCTTATTAACCAAGCTTGCTCAGGACCGTCCTGGAATATCGGCCCTTGGTCTTTTTTGTACAGACTGAGTGCAGCGAGGTCCGTACTGTCAAGACCTCAGGCCGATATTCTCCCAGTATGGCCCTCGCGCTTGGTTAATAAGATATATGTAGTAAACCGAGAATGTCTATTATAAAATCAAGTTTAATCAACTGAAGAAAACAAGAACAATGATTCAGCTTACAAGTATATGTGCTTTTTTAGTCCCCTTGGAATATCCAATTACCTCGTGGTATGCACGTGTACGATTATGTTACGAGTATAACATCTATCATAATAAATCAACAGAGATACTAATAGACATAAACCTCTACCCCATAATAGTAAAATTCTTATTGTGATGAAAGGTGAATATCCAACTAAAAACAGCTATACAACTGGTTAGCTTCAATGTATATAAAAAGACAATCAATGAAACACAAACTTTTGTTGAGTAGTTGAGTTAGTTTGTAAAGAAACTGCTGTATTATCCTGGCAAGAAAATGTGAACCCTCAGCTACTCATCCCAATAAATAAGATGACAAAACAAATTTACAGTTTCAGTCATCACAATGCCCCTACATTGCACCTACTGGCACAGTTAAATTAATCGGAAATTGGGAATCATTCCATTTTGCTTTGATAACATAGCTAACTAATGTATGTGTTTACGAGTAATGCCAGTTACTCCTGTCACACTGCAATTCCTCCCGCCATGAAAGATAAGCATAATTATTACATAATAATAATTATCAGCTGGATCACCTCTGACTTAAACTTCAGTTCTCTTTGTGTGTGTTTTGTTCATTAAAATAAGATGCCTGTGTGTATTTAATAACACTCCAAGCAGATTTGTAAATAATCAGTGAATAAAATTTACATATAATTGAAACTATAATTAAACTTTGGTGAGCGATGGTAAAGTTTTCTTTTCTTAGTCTTGTCCCAACATCAATTCAAATTAAAATGATTACAGTCTTTTTCTTACCAGCTTTCTTCATAAGTGCAGCAATTTCTACGTGTGTGATATTCTCTCCTAAGGATCGCATGGTCAGTGCCAGTTCCTGTTCAGTTATCATGCCATCACTGTCACCATCGAACAGTGAAAAGCACTCCTTAAATTCTGTAGAATGATGCAAGGGAAAATTGATTCAATTAATTATAAGTTTACAACTTAAAATGTCCAAAAATATTGAGCTACCATTGCTGTTTAATTCCCCAATACATAGGGGTTAGAGTGGGGGTGGGGTAGAGATAACTATTATTTAGTTCTTATTAACCGAGCGGGAGGTCTGTATGGGAGAATCTTGACCGAGGTCACCAGTACACACCGAATGCATTGAAGTCTGTACCAGTGACCGAGGTCAAGATTCTCCCATACAGACTGACCTAGCTCGGTTAATAAGATGTTTATCATATGGCTGTGTCTTATATGCCAATTTTTTATATTCTTTGTACCTTTTTTACTAGACTGGTCTAGATTCTGGTCTAGATGGGAAAATCTAGACTGCTTTCAATATTGATTTCAGCCAATCATATTCATGAATTCGGTAGTTTCCAGTCCTTGTGAGACACAGCCATATAATAAAGCTATTGATAACTTAATTTACATAGTACCAATCCTCTGATAGGTCAATTCAGTAGATAGGGGTGGGGTGATGAAAACTATAGAGCTCCATATATAACATAGCTTACTTAGAACAAATTATCTGATTGGTCGATTCAGTTTCCAAGCAGATGCTTAATCAGGTCAAAGAGCCTGCATGAAACTAGTTATGTCATAGAGGCACTATTTTTCTGGGCTCTACAATGTAGGATGTCGGGAGAACAAGAGGAAAGCTTATAAATCACTCTTTTTCCATTTGTGATTTATAAGCTTTCCTCGTGTTGTCCCAACATCCCAAATGGCTTTATCACATTATAGAGTCTGCAAAAATGTGTTCTATTATGTATTTTAATAAGTAAGCTAGCCAGATGTGAGCCATCACAAAGAGAATGGTTTTTGTACCCACTTGATCTGGAAATGGATATTCAGTTTTTCATAATGGTCTTTAACTCCTTAAAGATATAGGGGCTTTGTTTCGGGAAACCACAATAAAAAAAAGTAACCAAAATACCAAACTATCACCAACTAAAATTTCCAAGTAAAATTTATTAGTTCTTGAAAAAGCATAATGGGATTAGGAGACCATGTACAATTTTCACAAGCCAAGAATTCATTCCTATTAGGTATGGATATTAGAGGCCAGGTATGAAAAACAAGTTAAGATAGCAAAAATACAGTGTCCAATGTTGTAAGGAAGGGTAAAGATTTGGATAACCGGCAGCCCACTCCTAGTAGGATATGTATTTTGAGGAGAATTGGCCCCCAACCCTTTGGCTAAAGTTGAGCACCATGATAAACCACCATAATTTCTATCAATCCATTGTATATCATACCATCAATTTGACTCTCTGTAAACTGTTCCACCTAAAATGGAAAACGAAAACAAACCTTCTTCAACAAGATGGAAACAATACACTTAGCTTGACATTAAATTCCATTCTGAAGCGAAGTAGCTGATAGGTAATAACTATTCACTGAAGTGAAAGAGGTTACCAGTAGATATTTACTGAGCTGCAAAGCAGCCACACTGCGGTAAATAGTATATATTAAAACAGTAAGATGATGTAGGACAATAAGATGATTTTAACTCATTTATTCCAGTTATGATTACAATGTTTTTGGGCACAAATCCTACATACATTGCATGGAGGTGAAAAGGTAAACATATTTAGAGTGTGAGTAGCTAATCAGAGCAATCTACTATTTTAGGATATACTCATCGACAATTATTCACCGAATTGGAGGTAAATAGTTGTGGATATTTACCGAGTTACAAAGCAGCAAGGTAAATATCAATCCTCTTTACAGACACTAAGGTGAATCATCGTTTTAGTATATAAGATAGAGTTTAATTTTTATTCGGCTAATTATAAGGTCCAGTATTTGCAAATCTAAAATGATCGATAAAGTGGAAATGTTTCGATCATTCTAACCAGCTATCGATATATGACAAACTGTTCGTGAAAAAGTGTCTATTTACGTTAAGAGCTCAAAGCTTGATGTAACAGTGCTACCTAAAGATGCTGATAACAATAATTGACAATACCGGAATACTTTTTTCTTCATACTTCAAATAACACTCAAACCTGACGCAGTGGCTAAGTTCATATTTGCACGCGACCAAATAATTCAAGAATAGTCAAATCAATAGTTACCATTCTCAACAAAGCACAATATGGACAACTAAGCGGAGAAAAAAAGAATGCAAGAAGAGAGAAAGTGAAGACGCAATTTACCGGACAGTTTACCGTATTTCGTACTGGCTCAGAACCAAACATTAGCTCCCAACCTTTCTCTAGCTCTTTTTTCAGCTGGGGTAGGGATGGGGACATAATTTGATCAGCATGAGGTAGCCCAGACTTGCCCCAAGTCGTCTTTTTATGCCGCCCCACTGGACTCCCACAGAAACGGACTTTGAGAAAGTCTTAAGGTAGCCACGTTGACCTTAAGCAACCACGACGGCGACGGCAACGAGGACGTGGAAAAACAAGAGATCTAATATTGGCAGAACAATAGCCCAGCACGTGCATTTTGAAACTTTGTACATTTCTTAGCCGTCCCATGCAAAACAACAACGTGAAATCGCCAAAATTTGCGTCGTCTGCGAACCGAAACCGCTACGGCAAATTATTTTAATTTCCATTTGGAACTCAACGCTGCTTTTATACGTCATACTGAAGTTGAGCTGTGGCGTCGTATGAGACAGTAAGTTCATGCAGCCATTTTTAAAATTCTAACCAAGAGTAGAAATTCATTTTTCGAAGTCTTCCTTGACGTTGCCGTCCTGACTGCTTAACGTCCCTGAAAGAGCATCAACCGAGGTAAGGTCCACATTTATTCATGAAAACTTACTAAAACTTACCACTGAATGTAGTCCTTGGTTCAGAAAACTTAGCTCAAAGGAAGTGTGAACCAGAGATCAACCTCTGGCTTATGAAAAAATGACTTCACAATTTTTCGCAATCCATCGCCTTATAGGTTTTCATGGGGAAATCTGTCTATGTAATAATCATAATCATAATAATAATAATAATAATAATAATAATAATAATAATAATAATAATAATAATAATAATAAATGCGTTTTTTTTTGGCGCATCAGCATAAAGTGGGGTCTGTTGACACATGTGCCATAAGTAAACAAGATGCATGACAAAGGTTGCCCAACTCCCATCTAGATGGGTCAATCGAATGTATGTAAATAAGCATTAAGTTGACTTTACGTACGTTGTGCGTCAAGCAGAGGCTTGCTCGGAAAGGACTGTACTCTCCTGCTAATTAATTGGTCAGCCGTTGAATATGAACACAATTTTTTGAAATATTATGGTTAGGAATTGATGTCGGAACCCGAGGTTATCGTAAAATAGTATTCTTATTAATATTTTTAGTTCAGGTTCCCAGGGTTGCGCCCACAACATGACCTAACTTGTCTGATAATCTGGCTCGCTGGTTGCTTGGACGAATATCGTCTTCGATTCGATCAAGCGGAAATATAATTCGATTGTCTGTTTCCTTTGCAAGTTGTTTCACGTGATGGGTAGCAGGACATGGCGCTCTAGACGGAGGGGTAGTATTGTTAGCATTATGATGCAAATCATTATTGAAGCACTTTATATTCATATATGTATACCTGTTTTTGGCGGGCTGGTACGATATCTTCACCGCAGCGACTGCGATATCTGTAAACAATTGACCGTATGAACCACCCGGCTTTGCTTACCAATGAGGCATGTTTTTGTACGTTTTTCTTCGTGTTTGTTTTGTCTTTTCGCGTTTTGAGAGCTTAATTCGAGTTTCGATCCAGTTGGATGGGTTTTAACTGGAATAATGCCTCCATTTAGTGTCTCCTTTGTATTGGGTTTTACATTAACATCATTACGGTGGTCTTGATATATTCATTTAACAGAATGGCGCGTTCAAGTGTGTTTATGTGCTTATTCTTTGCTGCATTCGTCGGAGAATTTTGCCTTGGTCATGAGGTAGAGGTAACTAAATGTATCGATGGACCTTATCACAAACAGAGGCCAACTGCTGAAGGAGCGAACTATGTTGAATGCCACCCTTGGAAGGAAAAAACGTGCTGTACTGCTGACTTCACCGCTCAACTCAATAAAAGTAATGTGGAAGTTCTGTATAACTTTTCATGGCACCACTGTGGTAATCTCTCAAAGGTAGGAAAGAACATCGATACGATTTTGTTTGATAATAACTAACAATTTTTTTTGGATAATTTTTGTGAGAATTTCAAGTTATGTCATACTTGCGTTCTAAAAGTACTTTTCACTAAGATCAGCCATGCGTTCGCTTCTAGTAATGATAAAATGATATGCAACCGCTAAAAAGCCGCATCCGCTGTGACAGAGAGACCTTTGCACCCATTCGAGGATCACGTTTACCAAAATATTGCAGCAGCGAATCAGTAACTTCGTTTAAGCCCTTTTTTGATGAGAGCTTTTCATCCAATCGGGTGTAAATACAGCAGCCTATTTGGGATAATGATTTCTTACTATAAGCAATTTTTGTTTACATAACGGTGTTATTAGGGTAATATCTGTTTCATTATGTGGATGTTGCCACGTTATTGCGGAGATAAACTCTTCCATTATAATCTCGTAAATCACTCTACGGATCACCGTCGCAACAGGATCCTGAGCGAGTGAGCAGGTTTTCGAGGTCTTTTGTTTTTTCCACTATTAAAAAAGTTGTTGGTCGTAAAAAGGTATTGAATAACATAGTGATCCCAATTTTTATCCATATTTTGTGATCCACGATCCCAAAATTTCGGATAATTTTGATCCTTGATCCCGAAAAACTACAATAATCCCGTCTGAAAGAAAGTTGATCCCTTCCAAGACCATAGCCAAGGTATAGCGATCCCTGTTCTGGCCAAGTGGACGATGTGTCCACTTGCGGCGATGTGTTGGCCGTGGCCTGATTCATATGAACACTTATGTGTAGCCTTTACGTCTGTCTCTGTCTCCACGTGCCTGACTGGAGACCATGACTGTAATCTTCGACTAAAAATCCTACCCCTTCCCCCTCCCCCATAAAAAAATAGTATGGAACGGAGACACACAAGAACGAGATTGCTTTAATGGAGATGTAAAATATGGACCTTTTAACAACATGAAAAAACATGAATTACTATACATTCTCTTACGTCATACCTACATACAATAGATGTGACGTCATGCCTACAGACGATAGTTTTGTGCGCTCTTGTCTTTACAAGTACAGCTCAGGAATATGCATGGTAAAACGATTATTGGATTCGGTTTTCGCATGATAACGATAATTGTCAAGGCCTCAGTTTGTGTTATCCGCCTCAGCCTTCGGCTTCGACAGATAATTGTTGAATACTGTAATGACAGGAGCGAACTCGTTACACTTAACGCTATCATTACGCAACCGTGACAGCCCAAAATTACTCATTACATGTCAATTTTTTTTTTTTTCGAAGGGAGAGCATTTTGCCATTTGAATCAGCAAATATTCTTAGAAGATCCAGAGATATTTTTTCAGTTCTTGCCGCGACACCACAAAAGATAATAAACATCTCAAAATAATTTGACAGTGGCCACATGATTGATTTTTAAAAATTCCTGAATAGGTTTGATCTGCATGTCGTAGAAACTTAAAGAAATGTTTCCTTTATTCGAAGAGAGAGCATTTACCTTTTCAGTCAGTACTAATGCCTTAAAGAGCCTCTAAATTTGCGACGCGAGCAAGTTCAGAATATAACGGTCAAAAATCGCGGTACTTATTTGAGAAGTGAAAGTTATTACGATAATTCTCAAAGTTAATAAAATAACATATCGCATGGCTTTCTCTTTGTAAAAGTCTGTTAGTTTGACAGATTTTAAATCTACGGGGAAAAAGATTTTCACCAGTCACTTGATAGATATTAGATTTTTCTAAAGCTAACGTTTTGAGCGTTAACTGACAACTAGTCAAAGCGAAAACAACTTAATAAGGTTTTACTTTACTTATCTCTCTGAGGGTACCCAAGTCTTTTCTAAGTCAACAGAATGAATTCGTATAACCCGTTCGCCATATGCTACATTTATTATTTTCACTACAGTCGCACCTCGATTATCCGGACTCGTTGGGACAAGACAAAATAGTCCGAATAATCGAGGGTCCGGATAATCGAGAATATGAATATAAATGACGAAAAAACTGATTAAATTAAGAAAACAACATCTAATCGTGAAACGAAACACTTACAAATCGTTTTGACAAAAATATGGTCTACAAGCCTGAGCAGTTACTCTGAATCGTTCCATTTGGCGTTGAATTCAGAAAAAACGAAATGGATGTTTCTCTCTACAAGACAATTGGCGCACGCACACTCTTTAAATGATTTTTCTGCAGATGTATACTGCGGTGACATTAAACTTGAGAAAGTCTCAAGCACCATACTTTTGGGAGTTTATCTGGATCAGGAACTAACATGGAAAGAACACATACCGAATCTGTTGTCATCGTGTTACGGTGCTCTAGCAGTACTACGGAAACTAAAAAAACTTCGCACCATACCACATAAGAAAACGACTGGTGGAAAGTCTTATACTCTCTAAACTGGATTATTGTAACGTTGTGTTTAGTCCTCTCCCAGAGTACCAGACCAAACGCCTTCAAAGAGTACAGAACACGTGTGCGTGTTTTGTGTTAACTAAATTTGCTGGACTTCAGGATGTTAGAAAGCTAGGTTGGCTCACAATCAAAGAGCGTTTAGAATTTAATATAGCTAAGCTAGCGCACAAGTCATTATACAATGAGGACTTTACACTAAAACTCAAGCAACACGTCGTAAATAGATATAGTCTTAGGTCATTAGCTGCACCAAAATTAGAACTTGCCAACAAAATTGAGAAGAACACTCTATATGATCAAGCTGCAGAAGCTTTTAATAAGCTTCCTGCGGAGCTAAGGAATTGCAGTGACCATGCACTTTTTTGTATAAATCTTAAGAGACACATACTGACATACAATGGATAATCTAGTATAGTTAACAATTATTCCACGAGCGCGCGTTGGATATGAGATGATAGATAGCCAACGAGGCGCGTAGCGCCGAGTTGGCTATAATCATCTCATATCCAACAAGCGAGAGTGGAATAATTGTTTTATTAAAAAAAACGCCCCCAAGATATGAGACAAATCTTCTCGACTTTATTTTGTGAGAAGAAACCGGATTTAACAATGTACAGAAATTATAATATGGTATATTGGCTCATATACCATAATGGCTGAGCCAATAAAAAGTCTTGAATTGTATTATCCAATGATCCAGTTTTTAATAATTTTTATTATTCACTATTTTATCAATTTTGATTTATTGTAAGTATTATGTATATAGTTAGTTTTTATATTAGTAGCCAAGAGCCACTATGTGGAAGTATGCTAATAAAGGTCATTATTATTATTATTATTATTATTATTATTACAAGTGACAGAACCATCTTACCCACGAACAAGCAACACTAAGCCAATTAGTTACGACGCGTGCGCGCGCTGCTTTTGCTTTTTGAAAGCGAAACAAACTCGCTTCTACTTCACTTTTCAACGCCGTAGTTTTAAAAAGAATATGGCTACGGATCTTGATCATGATTAATAAATGGTATTGAAAGAACTTTTGTGAACAATTGAATCACTGGTGCGTGTCCAAACAGGCACGACTCATGAGATGTACTGGACTGTTTAAAACAAGTACATGCTTTTTTTTTTTTTTAGCCAAGAACAAGCCAAGAACATTCTGTGGAGCCAAAAGGTCATGCATGTGCGCGCATACGTGTAGCGCTTTTGAATATACTCGCCAGATTCTGCAAGTTGATTAACGATTCCCCGTTAAGAAGCTTGAAGAACTATAAACGCGTTCTTATAACTCCGTTCCGTCTTCCTCCGTATTCCCAGAAGAGATTACCGTTTATTTGCAGGGAAAAGTTATGATCATCACCACCAACAAATAGTGCAATCATATGAGAGAGTAATAGTTGGACCAGGGGTTCTATGAGCTCTGAAGAGAACTCATGGTCCAAATAACTAACATTTTCCTCTGCAATTTTTGTCTGGCTTCATGCCTCTTTCTTTTCACGAGCAGCTAAAAGTTTTCCGTCAAATTGCGCGTGATGGATTACCTGCCAGATTATAGACTGTTAGTTATAGCTGTAGGTAACTGCATTTCAGTATGAATGCAGTTTACCCTCTAATTGTTCATTCATGGCAACCATTGTTATATGATAAGACAAAGACTAGACTTGGAATATACCCGAATTTTAAATCTAGGATTTTCAATCCGTCAAATTTACAACTTTTCGTCCTTAAGATTGGACGCTGAAACGCCCTTACATAGGGAAGACGTGCATCTTTAAAAAACTGCTTTATTAATAAGGGATTGCTGCTTATTTTTGAAGAAAAGTAAGACGAATCTCATTAAAGGCCTCTTCTTACACTAAAAGGTCCCTCAAAGCCTAGTTTTGAAAAGTAAAAGTCAACAACTTCAGCAACCAGTAAAATTCATCAGCTAACCCACCAGCTAACTCATCAAGTTTAAAACAAGTCCTTAAGTACTTATCAGTCATAGGCCTGTGGATGTTAGAGAACTAAAGTAAAATTACAAACCCAAATACTTGCACAAGGTGTGTAGAAGAGAACAACAAAGTACGTGATATTCTACACTACTGAAAACAAAAACCCAAACAGGAACTATGTTGTTGGTTCGTACAAAGGAAAACTGAGTACCAAAAATATTAACCACGACCACCTGCTTGTACTAAATGTTGTAAGACAAAAGAAATCGCAGTGGTGGTCTCAATATCTCGGTTAAACGGGGGAGACTGTTCCAAAATCTCAATTTCTAGCGGCATCACTTTTTAATCTTCCCACCAGAACTCAGGGAAAGCTCACTAAAGCTTCTTTGATTGAACTTTGTGTGAAATAAACACTGAGCGCTAAACAAAGCAATCGTTGCACGTGGTTTTGAAGGCAAATGTCACCTGTGGAGCGTATCATTCCTCTAGCTGTATAAAAGTAGAATATATCTGATCTTAAATACTTGTACCCCTAGAAATAATTGTTTTTTTTTTCTTGAAAAGGAGTGCGAGAGGTACATAAAAAACGAAGAGTGTTTCTATTCGTGTGAGCCCAGCCTAATCAAGTGGCATACCTCTAAAGGAGGCGTCAAAGGGGTTCCAATATGTGCTGACTACTGTGATAAATGGTTTGATGCTTGCAAGAACGACATGACTTGTGCTGAAGATTGGCTGGAAGATTTCAACTTCACTTCAAGCCAATACAGCTGCCGAAGTAATTCCCAATGTCGCAAATTTAGCGAGGTATTAATAATATAAATTTACCAAGTTATATAGCGTGTATTTACATGTGCTGATCAATAGCGCTTACATGTTGTTGTTAAGGTTGAGATCGGACGTCAAAATTTTATCAGGCGTCTCGGCAGTCGCTTCAGTCCATGTCACGATCTCACCTTCCCACCCATCCCACTCATCCCAACCATCCCACCCATCCCAACCATCCCACCCATCCCAACCATCCCACCCATCCCACCCATCCCACCCCAGGGGAGGACATCCATCACACAGTAATGTCGTGCGTGGGAATTAACGTCTCCTGCCCCAACCCTACAGGAGACAGGACCTACGGCTTTACGTCTTATCCGAAAAGACGAAGCAATCTGAGTGGAGCGACACAACGTAGTGCCCCAGCCAGGACTTGAACCCGGGCCATCCGACCAGAGTCCAGCGCACTGACCGCTGTTTACACTCATGCCTCACGTGATGTAGACAGCGCGTTAGTGACGGGCTCGCCGTTGGATGCTAGTCTTAGCTAGCAGTGGGAATCCTTGAAACGTCATTTCCTATCCCCAACAGCATTCAATTGTGGGACTACCCTCATATCGACAATCGGACCTTACAATCAATCGTGGCTCCCGGCAGGTTCAATTATCAAGAACTGTAACTGTAAATGAATGAAGGGGCAAGTTTCTAAAGAAACTGTGGTGTTGCGTGGGACTAACAAGGTAATTTGAGTGTTATCAGCTGAGTTCATAAAGTAAATTGGCCACCGTAAAGAGTTTCAAAGCTGACGTTTCGAGCGTTAGTCCTTCGTCAGAGCGAATGACGAATGGCTAACGCTCGAAACGTCAGTTATGAAACTCTTTACGGTGGCCAATTTGCGTCATTAATTCAGTTTATAAAACCCTAATTACACTGGAATAACAAGTGTATTATTATTTTCAGCTGTATAAGGACGGAAAAGGGTTATGCAACAAAATGTGGGGACAATCATTTACTTATGAAAAAAGCGACAATTGTATGGTGATGTGGTTTGCTGGCAAGAACCCAAACGAAAAGGTCAAGCTATCAAGCTTGCCCTTTGACCCAGTAACAAGCGAAACGACTAAACAAACGACCAAACAAACGACCAGTGCCGCAGTAACAAGCTACCAGGCTGAGTTCATCATCACAGCTTTAGCTCTTACTATGCTAAGCATACTACCAGCAGTGATAAACACAGCATACTTGTAGGTTTCTTGTGTGTATTCTCCGACCCCTCCATCCGCACTGTAGCTCGATCACGCGGGCTTTCGTACCTTGTCCAGGGGGAATGTGTGTAGCTCTGGTGGTAGTACACTTGGTAAACCTCGTTTATTACTATGTTTATTCCTTGCACCAAAAACCTCAATTTACTTCTAAAATTACCGTGACCACAAGGAAATTTTCACAAACACAGTTGGCATTCTCCTTCAATTGGAACAGGGCATTGAAAGGTGAATATTGTTTCTATGATAACTACTGAATTAAAAGGCACAATTTCGAAGTGATTCAGCGACTTTCTATGCAGTTTTTCTTAACCTATTTTTGCACAATGTTCTATATTTATCCTTTTATTAATTTTTTTATGTGAAACTACAATTCAAATTGGTATCACTGCTAAAAGTGCTATTCTGGATCCCAGAGAAGCTCGATTTTTGTACGCAGCGAGAGCCTAAGTAGATCAAATAAAATCTCCAGTTTTTCTCTCGACCTTTCCTCAAGAGCGGATAGATTGTTAGGCTATAGACTGGATAAAATGCTGACTGCACAACGATAAAATATATGTAAAGAAGCCGGCAACACGCATCAATACAGCTTTGGATCTAAGTTTGATCAAATTACTATTCATCCTGTAGTTGATCAATTTGTGATGTAATAAATAAGTAACTGCGTCAAATGGTGAGAGTGATTATTGAGTTGAGGTCGTTGATGGTTTATAACCTGCTAAAATTAATTCGATGTGGAATTATCGTTGGTCACCATCTCTATTTCACTTGCGGTTTGAGATTTTTTATGCTACGAGTTGCTTCAACAGCTGAGTACTAGCTAACGAGAGGGCTCTCTTTGGTCCTACGACACGAGCGGTGAACCCCCGCGTTTTGCGCCGGACGAGTGCACTGAGCATGTAAGAAGTCTGCGAGGGATCTGGGAAAAGTTTGGAATGCCAGACCATTCAGAAACTTCCCACATGCTCTCCTCTCTCCCTGTTTCGAATCTTGATGGGCTGCTCACACCATAGCGCCAAATGTAACCTGCTTGCAGTAGACATTTTTGTATTTTTATATTTATACAGGATAGCCTCTTCAGTGTAGTAAACACTGGTATCAACGGGGGTCCTGTTACCCACCCATCCCACCCCAGGGGAGGACATCCATCACACAGTAATCTCGTGCGTGGGAAATTAACGTCTCCTGCTCCTAACCCTGCAGGAGACGGGACCTCCATTTAATCGTCCCTATCCGAGAAGACTAGAATATCTAATCATTTCTCGATGTTATGGAAAGGTAGCATATTCTTCTCAATTATTTTAAGACCCTGAGTGTTGGTTCAGTGGCCTTGTGGTAAGGCATCTGACCGGAAACCAGGAGACCCGGGTTCGATTCCCGGCTGAACACTTTTTTTACTCATCTCCTTTGTTGTTTCGATTTCTGTTCCCATTACATACTACTATATGTATATATAATGGTAATTGAACTGAGTGAAGTGCAATTTGGGCTGAAATCATACAAGTGATTTCAGACCAAAATTGCACGTTACGAGGTTCAATTACCACTTTATTACATCTATTTTGAAATCGCCCAAATACAGGACTTGGTCAATTCAAATATTTTGCTGATGCAGTACTGAGCCGGTTTTAAAAAAAGCGGAACCAGAAACGCTTTTACATCTTATTTTGTATACAAAACAGAAAGACTTTGACATCATGCGTCAAAAACTCAGTCAAGCGAAAAATGATGCGTTTTAGAGCAAAAAATGGTGCGATTCGTGAATAAATCGCATCAATTAGAGCCAATCAGATTACAGGGACCACCAGTGATTTCAAAATGGATGCAATAAATGTATATATTTGCTTGTGTGTTTGTGTGTGTTTGTGAATTCACCAAAACATACCCAAGAAAGCAGTAAACTCAAAGTCAATTTTGAATTGAAAATTCCCCCCACTCCAAACCCAGCCATAGTGATCTGGTCCACTAATTAAGCTGCCACAAGGCATGAGTCTGACTATGAATTATAAGACGCAGTCCAAAACAACAACAGGCTGACAAGAACTCTACCAAGATGTTCAGTTTTATCCAGAAAGCAAACCCCTTATCCCCCCCTCCTGGCTGATAGGTCTAAAATCCTACCCGCCCACCCCTGAGCTTAAGGCACAGAGCCATTTGCAACCCATTCTAGGATAAGTCAGGGGTTGGACTGCATGCAGCTGCAAGCCCTGACGTTAAACCCTCCACACTTTCATCGGCGGGCTGGTGTCATTGAAGGGTGGGAGATGCTCGCCTTCAAAGGGCAACACCGTCATGCAGGAAAGCTAGCGATTCAACGTTCCTTTATGAAGTTTAAAGCCTTTTTCCGGTCACAAAAAGTCCGGGTTCAAATGTGTGACGTCCGCTAGAAGAAGGATATCTCTTAAGAAAGGTCAGCTCTTGAGCTAAATCTGATACTCATAACATGGGAATTTATCCAAAATAGCGCATCATGAAAAGGGTTCTTTACGGGAGCAAAAACAAAATTTAATACTTTAACTGTTACGTAAAATAAGATGAAAGTCACGAGGAAAACACTTTGACATCTGTCTGGGCAGCCTAGCTTTCTCTTCGTCCCATAAATTTCGGTTTTTCACTTTGGGAGGTGTTCTTTGTGTACTTCGGGTAATTGAATCGTTCCCGCAACTCAGACATTTCTTGTTTTCCGAACGTCTCCGGACTACTGAGTGTAAAGGTGAGTACATTTATTCGCTTTGGTTACCTATCACCTGCTCTAAGCAGAATAGCAAATTATTAAACCAACTTTTTTCCCTCGCTCGCCATGAAGCATATTCAGCCCAGAGTTACACTCGAATATCAACAGCATGAGTGAGAAACTGAAGTATTTCTACACAGGCAAGGCGAAAGCAGAAAACTAGTCGTAAAAATTTCACTTGATACAACCAAAGGATTCACTTTTATCGTAGATGGGGGCGGGGGGAGGTATTTCCTTTAATGACTTAGATGGGGATGCTCCTCCCCAAAGGAGGACCTTTTTAAGGCCACATATTTTCAAAAGGGTAGGGAATTCTGTCGGTTTAACATTCAAAAGTAGGTTTAAAAGGGTGTAATCCTTTTCGTATACTTTCCATAGCTTTTCTATAATTGATACTAACGAGTATCAATAACGATACTATATGGGTAACGATACTATACGAGTAACGATACTATACGAGTAACGATACTATACGAGTAACGATACTATACGAGTAACGATACTATACGAGTAACGATACTATACGAGTAACGATACTATACGAGTAACGATACTATACGAGGAGCCTTCTCATCTGTAACTTCTTATAGCGCCCCCTGTTTTGATTCCGCCAAGAGCAGTCTCCACCGGCATTGCATCCTTACCACTATTTTTATCAAACATGGAAGTTTTTATACACAAAATGAGAATTTCTTACTGCCTGTATTTCACTTCCGCCGAGAGTAGCAGCCTTTAGTTCGCTCATTCCCAACAACGGCAACTTAACCAAATTCTTTTTAACATTAAACAGTTGTTGTTTCAGATCTTTACTATATGGAAGCTATTGTAAACATGAGGGGAAGTTCACTTCAATTAAGACTACAAAAGATGAGACATCTCTGTAATTTAATTTTGTCCGTTTTCACTGCATTAAGTTTTGCAGTGGGGAAGGACTAGAAAGGAACATAGGAACCATTCGTGCTAGTCCACCCTCCCACCCATCCCACCCCAGGGGAGGACATCCATCACACAGTAATCTCGTGTGTGGGAAATTAACGTCTCCTACCCCTAACCCTGCAGGAGACGGGACCTCCATTTATTCGTCCCTATCCGAGAAGACTAGAATATCTAACCATTTCTTGATGTTATAGAAAGGTAGCAAATTCTCCTCAATTATTTTAAGACCCTGAGTGTTGGTCCGGTCGGGGCTCGAACCCTCGACCTCCCGCACAACAGTCCAGCGCTCTATCCATTGAGCTAACCGGGAGGTGTTTAATCAAGACCACATATTTTCTCGTTTGTCGAATAATACTGCAAAAAATAATGTCTGAAACCGAAAGCATTTGAGAAGGGAATGAGTCTACGGCATGCTAAAACACGAAACAACTCGACAAAGAACTTAATTCAAGTTATCGTCAGCTCTAATCGAGCCTTTTTGCAAACGGGAGGGGGGGGGGAAGGGATTTAAATTGTGGCAATTGTACAATAGGTTCATGTATTCTCATCTGGGAGCGCTTTTACGCCCTAAGGTTCGGCTCAGGGACATTCTATAGTGACAAGCGGTAGCAGGAGGTCATGGAAATTCCTGAGAAGGCTGAGGTTACCACAACTATATTGATAAAAAAATGTTGAAATTATATGAGAACGTGCCAAAACGCAAGCACCAAAAACTGCTAACAATCATCATGCAACATAAATAGCGACGCCTCTTCATTTAGCCTCATCGCCTGGATGAGTCGGCGTCTAGCAATGCATAACATTGCACTTGTTTCAAAGGCATTCTTCTATCTATAGTGTATACCGCTCCCAATAATCTCTAATGTGAATGTCGGTCTACGAAGATACTCCTAAAAAACAATAACTGATATCGGGTCAGAATCGAGTAAAGCTCGGCATTCTTTTGTTACTTACCATCCCACACTCACTCACTCACTCACTCATTTCGATGACATATGTGGGTCCTATAGGAGGCAGTAGCCGCGAAAGAGGACGGGGTTGCCACAAAAAGCCTCACACTCTTTGTTAGGCTATCATCTATTGGGTGATACAGTCGCTTCGCGATTCGTGCGATATCGGTTTTCAAGTGCAATTCAACGCGGAATTCACGAGTCTGGTGATGAATTTTCCTATAGAATCTTTACGGTGATCTTGATATTTATTGTACAGAATGGTACGTTTCAGTGTGGTCGTATGTTTATTCCTTGTCGCAGTCATCGCAAAGTTTTACGTCGGTAATGGGGAAGCTTAAGACGCAGATAAATGCATCGATGGTCGATATCACAAAGAGAGGCCTTCTCCGCTGAAGGACCGGACTATGTTGAATGTCAACCTTCAAAGGAAAAACTTGCTGTACTGCCGAATTCACGGCTCAACTTAAGAAAAGTGCCGTGGGAGTTTTGCACAATTTTTCATGGCACCATTGTGGTAATCTCTCAAAGGTAGGAACATCGCTACCAATTTGTTTGATAGTAAGAAATCATAATTTTTGTGTAATTCTTTGTGAGAATTGCAAGTTTTGTAACATGTACGACCCAAAAGTATAATTTCCTATGATCAGCTATGTGTTTGCTTGTTGAAGTGATTTGTAATCATTAGAAAGCTGCATTCCGGCATTGTGAGAGACCTTTGCTGCCATTCCACGGCTGCGAATCACTTATTCGGTTCATTGTAGATGAGAGCTTTTTATCCATTCGGGTGCGCTTAAGATAATGAATTTCCTACTGCAAGTACGTGGGAATTAGACTAGGACTCACTAACTGTCCAGTCCTAATCCAGGGTGTGAACAGGTGTTCCAAGTATTTTGTCTTTTCCACTTGTAAAACAAAAGTTAGAGCATTTAATGACTTTTAGAGGATAATGTTTAAAAATATTCAACTTCAATCTGTAGCTTAAAAAGAAAATTACTTGGTTCTTCTTCCACTGTTTCTAAGCGGCTCCACGAGTATGTTAAACTCTCCTAACTGTTTGTGGCCGTTATTGTTTGATATTTAAAGAGAACTAGACGCATTACTGCGTGCACCCTTGTCACCTCCTCCACCCATCCCCCAGCCACGCCGGAAACTGTCTCAAAAATTCAATTTCTAGCTGCACCACTTTTTAGTCTGCCCACCAGAACATAGGAAAAGCATGGTAAAGCTTATTTGACTGTTTTAAGCATGAACGGAAACAAACAGTGCGAAAAAAAAGTAATCGTTGACCCTGGTTTAAAAAAACCAACGTCCCCTATGGGGCGTTTCATTCCTCTCGCAGTGTACCAGTAGAGAATATCTGATCTTAGATACTCGTACCCCTGAGTCTAATTCTTTTTTTTTCCGTGAAAAGGAGTGCGAGCGGTACATAAAACAGGAAGAGTGTTTCTATTCGTCTGAACCTAGCCTCATCAAGCGGCATACCTCTGACGGAGACGCCGTCAAAGGGGTTCCAATATGTGCTGCTACTGTGATAAATGGTTTGATGCTTGCAGGAACATGAAGATTGGCTGGAAGATTTCAACTATACTTCAAGCAAATACGTCTGCCGGAGTGATTCCAAATGTCGCAAATTTAGCAAGGTAATGTAAACTGTTAACAGCGCTTTGGTGAGGGGCTGGCCGGTGGATTTTATAGTCCTAGCTGGCAGTGGGAATTCTTGACAACTAGGAACAAATGGTCGCGTGAAACCTTGGGGTAGCTTGTGGGTTTATGGAAGCCGCACGAGAAAAGAGAAGAAATCCACAGATTCTCTCGGACGTCGCGGGTCCATCACAGTTATTTCTTGACTCAGATTTAAACCGCTTATCATAGAAGGAAAACTAGGCTGCCTGAATTGCAGTAAAAAGTTATATTCAAAGCTCTTTTACAAATTATCGTTCATAATGCTAAAAGAATAATCAGCTTCTCCTTTATTTTACATTTTAATCATGGGTAATGTAGCATTGACACATTATCTCCCAGGGCCCAGTTGTTCGAAGGCCGATTAGCGTTGACCCGGGGCTAAATTTTGACCTAGGTTTCTATATTTCTCTGTTCAAAAGCCGTTCTGAGATAATTTTCCCAATTGTAGCTAACTGTTTTTAATTGCAGACAAATGGATTTAAACTTAATTTTCTTTTAAATCTCTCAGATCTGAAAACAAATTTCCTACTAATCTCGGGTTATCTCAACCCACATTTGAACAACCCGGCCCAGAACATTAGCTCCGTGCCTCCGTTCTGGTCAACGGCGATTCTTAAAAAATACTGTTGTCGGCAACAGTTTGTGAAAGTTTCAAGTTTCAAAAAAATTGATCAGAAGTCATTTTCAGAGTTACAAGACAATGACTTGCGCTTTCGTTATCGAAACGTTGTTTCCTACCTCAAGTAACAGTCCACTGTGGGATTACACTACTTTGGACAATCGGACTACACGATCGTTTGTTGCTCCCGGGCTTAATGATCAAGCGCTGTCATAACAATTGTCTTTTTATTTTCAGCTGAATAAAGACGGGAAAGGATTGTGCAACAAAATGTGGGGACATTCGTTCAAGTACGAAAACAGCCACAATTGTATGATGTGGTTTGCTGGCAAGAACCCAAACGAAAAAGTCAAGCTTGATACGACCCTTACCACAGTAACAAACAACCAGTCTAAGCTTATCAATACAGCTTTGGCTCTAAGCTTGATCAAATTACTATGTTAAATTTACCTGTGCTAGCGGTAAACACGGCATACTTGTTTCTTACAAGTGTGTCGCCCGCTTCTTTCCTTTTGCGTTGATACCACCACATAAAGACGTTAGCCAGTAACGGATTTCAGTGCTCAGAGGTAACAGTAAAGAGGAGGGGGAGGGGGGGGGGGGATGTCACAATAAGGAGAAGCAGTGGTTGCGATACGTAAAATTATCAAAGCAATAACAACAGCCTACCATAACACTACCATTACTTTAATTCATTTACTTCGTGACATTGATTTCTAATAATATTAGCTACAGCGACAAAATTCATCTTCGTAATAAGGTCACCCTTCCAAGATTATTAGCACTTATTTCAATTAACTGAAATATCCCTCAAGTAATCACTGTTTCATATCCTGAAACCTAGCTCCATCTAGCAAAACAATGCTACCTTATAATTAACCAATGTTACAGAAATATACTTCAATCTAATATGTAATCAGTTATTAATTAATGATTACGAATCATTAAACTTTACTAAACGATGGATCCGGAATTTGAGTTGACAAATTCCAGATGTTTACCACAATGTTCAAACTCCCAGAGCTCGCGATAGACAACTTTACCTTTAAATTAAATTTCTGTAGATTTTTCTTAGTATAGTTTCTTTTATATGCACATGTATGTAGGTACATCTTTCATACCTATAAAATGAGAAAATAAATTTCTGTTCTAAGGTGCAAATTTCATGACGCCGGCTTTAGTTTTCCTTTCTAACGTAGTACATTGGTACCTCGGAGGTTATCAGAATGAAATATCCTGACCATGTAAGTTTCGATTTGTTCATAAACAGTGATAATGATTTGTTCCAATTACTTCTGATTTTTGTAATTGGATAATAATAATAATAATAATAATAATAATAATAATAATAATAATAATAATAATAACTTGTAACAAGATTCTGGACTGTAATCTCTCGGACGGAAACCATCAGTTTTCAAAACATCGATCGTATGATGCCTACATATCACACGTGTGACTTGTTGTCTGAAATAAATGCGTTCACAAAAGAAACCACAAGCTGTCAAATGGAGAAAAATAACCATGTTAGCCCTGTCAAAGTTATCAGTACTCAGTTCCATTGAAAGGTTTAGTCCTGCCACGTAAATAAAACAGCAATTGGATTTTGTAATAAAATAGTTATTTATAAAATAATTCTCAGATATAAAGACCAGATGATATGAAATTTTACGACAAAAAGGCTTCAAACTTTTACTGCAGTGAGATACTTAAATCTATCGGAGCTCCTGGTCCTGAGCAGTGTTCTTATTTACAACACTGTCCTCTTGCCTCTTTTCTTGTAACTGCGTTGGTTTTTCGTTGCATTCAGTTTCTGACGAAAGTGACGAGACAAAAAAAAAAAAATCAAACAAACAAACAAACAAATGACGCAAAAATTCCTTTCTATTTCACAATAAACGAAGAATAAAATATAGGCTTTGTATGTGATTTGGCGAAATGCTAATGGCCATTTCTCGTCAGTAAATTAAAATTTACTTTGTTGTGCTCATAAAGATCACGTGATGCATAACTGGAGTAGACGAAAATTAACATACAAAATGTGAACACTGAAAATACTGTGGTAAAGGTAATGATGACTGATGATGGAGTTTTACTTGAACGTTTACTAAATTCAAAATATGAATCAACTAACAAAGACACAATTGTAAAACTATCCCAAAGTAGTAATTCTGCAATTGCCTTGTTAAGAAATCTACCATTCCTCACATTACACCCATGCCTTGATAAATATATTCCTTGAAAAATTATTTATCCAAGAATATACATGTAGCTAGTTATGAATTCAAAAGACGTATAAATTTCCTATCGAACCATATCATTAAGATTTTACTTAATATTTAACTTATTAACTTGACTGCACATACATTCCCAACACGTTAACAAAAACGTTCTATTCGATTGGACTGCACTTACTAAAATTTTGTCAAAAAAAGAAAAAAAAAAACAAAAAAAACAAATTCAATGCACAATACGTTTAGTTCTTGGGTCATATCCACAGCCACGTACAATCATGTTACTATTTAAAGAACTAGATATCACTTACGGCGTGCAGACTTTACATAACTGTATATATTCTTTGTTGTAATATTATTAGAAGAGGCTCACCACACTTTTTTAAACCAACAATTGGATAACATTTTACAAACCAAACACAATCATTGCAATAATAGTTATTACTCTAATGTCAAGAACTGTCAGACAAAATATTAGTTGCTCGTTACAAGTATTGACGAAAGTTGCATAATCATATTGAAGCAAGCAAACTGTTAACACAGTAACACACTATGGAAGTTATTCACATCTTTTAAACTTCTCAGTGGTATGGAGCACAATTTTATCCAAATTGTGGTCATGTGGGAGTTTTGGTCTGAAAAAAAAAAAAAAAAAAACTGATGAAAGATAGAAAAAAATGTCAGTTCTACCATGCTTAGAAAACACCAAAATAATGCTATGACTTGACCGTTGAGTCAGGTCAAGGCTTACTTCAGAGATTTATTAATAACCAAGGTTATTTCACATCATAATCTTTAGTTGTCACCTGAATGATAAAAAAAATAAGTAGAAATGCTACAGAACTACATATGCAAAATAACTGATCCATAGCAGTGAGAACCAAATTTACACAACTTACTCTGAAAAATTACCATGTCCTACCCAGCTTTGTGGGATCTGTATGTATCAAATAGACATTGCAGTAAATGTCTCCTTGGAACAGGTTTCATTGTAACTTTTATAATTGTAATGTGCCGTTTTAATTTTGTTACAGGTTACTAAGAAAACTTACATGCTAGTGGCCTGTTTCACCTGCGAGATTCATCCTATGGACTGGCTTTTTTAGTGTGTGCTTGCCTGTGTCGGAATTGCTCATTGTCATGAACAACATGTTCACCATTTTCTCCAGTTCTTTTGATACCATTACCATTATACATGAGAACAGCTTCAGGACAAAAGGAGGAAGACCAACATAAATTTCCAGAGTTTACAAAGATACATTGTATTATTCGAAACTTTTTTAGATTTCTACAATAAGAGAAGTACATATGTCCATGCATGTGTATGTACCAGTGCATGCAGTTTGTGTAGAGAAGAAAGAGAGAAAATGAACTCTAAAATGTCCCAGCATTGAATATGTCATTTGGCCTCTGGCCCTCTTCAGATACATACAGGTTGAAAATGAAAAAGCTTAATATTGTCAATGATTGTGACAACACAACTGTGTTTATATACTTTCATCTTAACGCACCAATAGACTGATGGGAGTTCATGTACATGTACCATCTCAATGAGTTTATAAAATTATTTTGAATTGATGCACTCTACAGGAGAGAAGTTCTAGCGTGCCTCACCTTTATCACCAGCTGATTCATGTAGTTCTCCATTTGCTATGTTCTCTCCATTAGCAAGCTGTTTCTCTTTCTCTGATTGCTCAGGGATCTCACGGGTGTCTTCCACACCAGTGCTCTTTCCAACAATAATGCGAACTAGGAGCCACACAATAAATGTAAACCACCAAATGTTCATGAAAAATAATGCCCATAGCATTGCATTGAAAAAGAAGTAGAAAGGAGCAGCAGGAAGGACTGGTCGAGCATCACAGCCACAAGAAAAAAGTACTTTCAGTGGGTAGAGGTACAGGCGACAATATAACCTAGAGGATAATTAAGAATTTATTTTGGTCACTTCAAATTATATTTTAGGCAGTTTTTAGCACCTCCTGTAGGAACTATATCTTAATGATATGAACTATCATCATGATGGTAATTTACAAGGACCTCCAGCCTTGAGAAAGTCATAAACATATGTAAAAATAACCATAATAATTCTTATTTATTATCCAACTACACCTAGACGAGTACGAATAACACCATAGACGAGTACAAATATCGCGTGGTATTTGTACTCATCTATTGTAGTACCAGTTAAACTGGTTTTCTCGCATCGTGCAAGCAAAGAATTGGATTGTAGTTACGGAAAAAAAAAGTAGCGGACAATTTCAATCATATTTCAGACGACAAAGAGTCAGAGTGGCTGGCAAATACATGTATACATCCAAGTTCATTTGATGAATCGAACGAAGAAAAACAGCTTGACGACCAGAAAATTTCTTCATTTAATGAAGAAAATAGAAACAGCAACACAACAACGCACCAATTCTGTTCCGCTTGGCATACTTCTGTCACGCACTCCCGTAAATAAAAATCTGCAAAATTCGCCCGCAGAAACAACAGTTTGGCAGGTTGGATAATAAATAACTTATTAGACGTTTTGTTGTGTAGTATCACTGAGTATTTTTACTCATTATTTTGTATTTTGACTCGCCCTACAGGCTCGTCAAAATATGACACAACTCGTAAAAATACTCAACGATACTACACAACAAAATGTCTAATAAGATATATGTACATTTGATATTGCCATGCAATCAGCTGCTGGCACGTCACTGGCCTTGTCAGGTTGATGAATGCATGGAAAAATGTTCACCATCCTTGTTGAATTTTCTTGTCAGTAAAGCCCTATAGTGTCTGTAATAGACAAAATACGGGTAATACTGTATATGGTTGCCTGTAGATATGGAATTTCTCTTCCTATATTCAATTTGATGTCTGACTCTTATACTGTGCTCACTTGTGAGATATCAAGTTGAACACTTGCAGAGAAGTTCCATATCTACTTGATAATTATTGTCATGCAAGGAGTGGGGAGAATCATTTGACTATGTTTGGAGTTTCTCCCTACACTTCTTTTCTGCTCTAGCTCCATCCTTGGTGCTTTACAACAGAGCACAGCCAAGGCTTCTCTAATAGGTTGATTAACCTGTCTCACAGTGTGGTCACTTTCAATGTGGATAAAAACATCCCATTTGCTCACTACGGGTCAGGCAAAGAGATCAACCGCATCACATCAAGTGACTGAATTCTGACTAAGGCAAATGACAATTGTTGTTACGCTCAATAGTCCATTTTACAATTGTGTGCTTGGTTGCCAAGCATTTGAACAGGAGTGAGGCTGATGGTTACCGTGTTATGATACAAATATTGTTGCTTTTCAAATCTAAATTACTTCGTTATCATGCTAACAAGATACTGATCTCAATCACAACAAGGTCACCTTCAGCCTCACTCCGAATCAGAGGCTTGGCAACTACCGGTAAGTACTCAACTGGAAAATGGCATATTTACCCCACTATATTTACAATACAAGCATGTCTTTAAGAGAAAAAAAACAAGCAAACAAATAAACAAAAAAACAAAAAAATCAAAATCAAAACAGCTTCACTGAGTAATGGTACTTACCATACCAAAGCAAAACAAGAAACTCCAACAACACTGAGTATATCAGGCATCAGATGATATTTTCCTCCACGTGACTTGAAAGCAACGCAGAGTTTGCTGAACTCCAGAAAAACATCAGAAATGTCATGGAGAAACAAAACTATAACACCAATTCTGTGGTACCTAAATAAAAGGAGATTACATATTAATTAAGTATTTCCTTTAACATAATCCTCTGTCAAAATGATGGTTAAAAGCCAATGACATAGCAGTCACACATGTATTTGACCACAAAGAAAGTTTGCACCATTCAGCATGTACCAAAATATTAATTATTAAAAACTAATAATAATAATAATAATGTTTATTTCTTATATTGCGCAGTCTAACATGCAATAAAAGATATGATCGAATGCGCATTACAACATTAAAAATCTTACAGCAATAAGGCTAATCCTAATAATGATAGTAATAATAATAATTTACAATTTTCCAGAAAAACAATAAAGGTAAAACATGAATTGATAAAAGAACTAATAGTAAGCTAAATTAAAAAGATGTGTCTTTAGTAAAACTTTAAAAGTATCCAACGATTGACACTGTCTAATTTCCAGAGGTAGGCGGTTCCATACTTTGGGCGCAGCATGTTCGAACACCCTATATCTGAGTGTCTTTTTTGTAATAATTAGTAAAATTAGTTGAAACACTCTCTAGAAGAGCATATACTGTCGGCCATCAACTGATTGATCTTCGATCATTTTGTATATAGTCATTGATAAGAACCAAAAACAACAACCTTTCAAGGTACATGTAAGTTGGTGTCACTCTAATAAATAAGAATGTATCATGTTCATTACCACATAAGTTTGAAATTTTAAGGCTTGGGTTATCTCTATGAGGGCAAATGAACAACAAGTTGTCCCAAGGTTACCCGCAGTTTAATAAGCTACTATCCTTCACATGTCATTCAGCCCCCTTACAACTTCCTTGAAAAATATATTACTGTCACTAGTGTTATTATCATAAATTATAATTATCATTATCATTATAATTAACATCATCACCATCATTATTGTTAACAACTTTGTTATTATCATCCACTTCATCATCATTATCATTAAGTCACAACTTACTGGTACTTCAGATAAGTCTGTTCAATCCATATAATTGCTTATCCATAAAATTCCCAGGACCTCTGATCAACAAGACCTTTGATCAGCAAGATCTTTGGGGTTGCCACCAATGCAGATTTCTTCATATTGTTATCATTATCATTGTTGCAACTGTTATCATGCACCCTATCTGAATCACAATTCTCAAAATCTTACCTTACAGCGAATGAGAAAAAAAGTAGGCCATTTGTTAGAACATGATGTACAATCATGAGAATGGAATCCCTTCTCCACTGATCCATAAACAATGTAGCATAAATGGAATGGAAATAAAACCCAATTTGTACCACATACAGGATGTAGATGTCTTGATTAACTGGCATTCCTTTATACCATCCTGCAGACAAACATTTGAAGAATGTTAAACACATCTTGCTGAAAAAAGGCTACAATTTTAAACATAAAAGATATATTTTTCTTGTTTAATAAAATAGTAATCATCCTGGTCCAATCATCAATCTTTCCAAACAATTTGCCTGCTTTCATGCGATAAAGCCAAAAGATGCCATTCCACACAATTCTGCAGGATTAGTACGACTATCAGTTCTTGTATGGGATACCTGTGGTATGTCACACTACTGTCACAAGTCATAGCTATTGCTGATGGGATGAGGGATGTGGAATCCAAGTTGTGATGGTTCTCCACAGCCAGGACCCAAATGCTATTATAAGAGTACTTTCAGATACTACAGAAATAATTTCTACTGAGGGTAAGATGGGATTTTCCTGACAAATTGTGACTACTCCAAAGCAGATAAATATAACTTATTAGATGTTTTGTCGCATAGTATCACTGAGTATTTTTACGAGTTGTGTCGTATTTTGACTCGCCCATAAGGCGAGTCAAAATACAAACAACGAGTAAAAATACTCAGCGATACTACACAACAAAATGTCTAATAAGAGATTTATTATCCAACACGTCAAGCTGTTTTTCAATGCAGGTGAATTTTCCGGATATTTCTGGAGTACAAATATTGCATGATAGTTGTACTCATCTCATTTGTTATTTGTACTCTACCAGGCACAGCTGGATAATAATACATGATAATATGTTTTTGGAAAAGAGCATGGAAGAAACATGTAACCCCCCATCTGTACTTGTTACGATACATATGATATTTCTGTAACATGGGATAAGTGAATATTTTTGGATTTGTCCTGACAGCCCAGAAGATACATTAAGCAATAAAGACACAAAGATCAATGTTGAAACAGCAAGTGATGAAGTTGGGGGAGATCATGAATATAGTGAAGTTGGAGATGGTAGGGTGTCAGTAGACTGAAAGGAAGAAAGTTAAGGTAAAGTTCCCAGCAAGAGGGGAATAGCAGCTGATGTAATCATCAAAGCTGTCCAACAAGAAAGCTCCTATGCAGTCTGCAGATTCTCCTGCAGCTGATCACTATTTAAGTGCTCTTGAAATGTCTTAGATTTGAATAGTATATGTTTATGTGATAATACTCTCATAGGAAGACAAAAGTCATTAACATGTGCTATGAACTACCGTTCACTAATGTCCTCTGTTTAACTATGTACAGTGTCCTCTAAAGAACTGATCTTACCCTACATAAGTGATCTGTTTATGTCCCATCCAATTCATTTACCTTCAACATCCCCCCCCCCCCACTCCCTCAGGGCAACCCACAGGCATTTGACTGTCTTCTATGCATGGGGGTTGAGGAATTTGAACCTTGCCTTGGTGGGGTGCAAAAATTGAACAGGAACTTTCAAGTCTTCTCAGTGGAATAAACATGTTTGATCTTTTTATTATGGATTTGTCTACAAGTAAAAAGTTCATTTTTGCAAGCAGATTGCTTAAGAGAACTAGGTCTACAAGAAAGTTTATAACATAACCAAAGTAAAGAGCGCGCTCTGATTGGTCAATTTAGCGTCCCCCATTTGCCCATGGGTGTACGCTGCTGACATGAGCAAATGCAAAGACTATTTTTCCATGCACGCTTGTTTTTTCTGGTCACGTAAGATTTGTTAACTAAAAGGGAACTCTTTAGCTACAATGTGTTAATGTTATGTTATAAAACAAATGGTAAACACCACAGTGTACACTATTGAGTTATGGATGCACTTGGGAGGTTTGCTAAGTACTCGAGAAGCTAGAGTCGCTCGAGGCGATAGCCGAGAGTGACTCTTACGCTTCTTTCGTGCTTAGCAACCTCCCGTGTGCATCCATAACTCAATAGTGTACGCTGTGGTGTTTACCATTTGTTAATAAAACTGCAATGTTGCCTTTTACAAAAAATTGACAATCAAATGCAGCACTTGGATGGGGAATTTGAACACAGTTTCGGCTCCAAGGGGTGGAACTTTAAACAAATTAATCTCCAAAAGTTCAGATGCCTGCTGGATTGCCTGAGGGGGGTGGGAATGTTGAATCTTTGAACTGATAGATGCATAAAAAGGTTCTCTTCCCTTTGTGTAAAAAAATAAACAGAAACTAAGAGTAAAACTTCATTGCATGAAAATGAAACTAACCTTTCCAGCAGTTTCTTGTATCTTGGAAAAAGTAGTATTTTCCATTAAACAGAATGTAGGTACAGTAGCCATAAGCGCAGGAGTAAAATAAAAACTTGAAAGCATTTTCAGGAGACTTCTTTTGATCTTTTTCAGAGAACTGACACCATTTAAAATAAGGCTGCAAATAAAGGACAAAAATAGAATTTTACTTCTAAGTACATTTATAACATAACCAAAGTAAAGCGCGCACTCTGATTGGTCAATTTAGTGTCCTCCATTTGCCCCTGGGTGTACGCTGCTGACGTGAGCTAATGCAAAGACTAGTTTTCCGCGCGCGCTTGTTTTTTCTGGTCACGTAAGATTCGTTAAATAACAGGGAACTCTTTAGCTACAATGTATCAATGTTATGTTTTAAAACAAATGGTAAACACCACACTGTACGCTATTGAGTTATGGACGCACTTGGGAGGTTTGCTAAGCACTCAAGAAGCTAGAGTTGCTCTCGGCTATCGCCTCGAGCGACTCTTACGCTTCTTTCATGCTTAGCAACCTCCTGCATGCATCCATAACTCAATAGTGTATGCTGTGGTGTTTACCATTTGTTAAGTATGACATTACTTAAGTTGGGTAAACATTAGTACAAATGGATGATTTAACATTCTTTGCATTTAGGGTCTGAAACAGGGTTTCTGTCAAGAAATTTTACAGTAACAGTAGAAGTATAGTGCAACAATTAGGTAAGAGGAGAATTCTCTTCCTTAGTTAATAAAAATAGCTATGGCCATTGAAATTTTACAGAACTATGTATGGCAACCAGAGAATTCTTTAACCTCTACTGGCTCAAGAACACCCTGCTAAAATGGTAACCTTCTGAAAATCCAGAATTGTTGAACTAGTTTCCACTAGCTGGCTTAATGTTAGTGTTAAGTCTGCATTTTACCCTTAATGATCATGATCGACTTCCTGCTCAAATCGTGTTAATTTCATTGTAATATGAAGTGTGTAATAATGAGGATATATGATCTTGTGCAATAAGGTACTAACATGATTTGTACTACATGTTGTCAACTACATTTCACATTGGGCTCTCCCTGGTAACTTTGATGATCTTAGAGGAAGTTTACAACTGTAAGATACCGTAATTCTATCACCTCTGCCAAATGCTATTAAGTTATGTTCTTTAACAGTGATCATTTTCACATAAAATGAGTTCGAAGCAAGGAAATGACAATTAACTGAGGAGAGAATGTTTTGAGGATCAAATTCTTTAGCAGCAAAATATGTCCCTGAGACATTTAAAAAAGCTGGCTGTGTCTAAATGCCTGGCAGCCAGGCACCATCTTATAAGGACATAATCCCTAGCACTCAGAAATTCTCACAGAATTTCCTCTAAGAGGTTCTTTGAAACTTTCTCAGAGTATCAGATGTTAGTGTAACAAATGTCAAGCGATTCCAGAAATAATAAAGGCCATGCTCTCAGGAAAATTGAATGGAGCCCAGTGCTCTGAAACTGAAATGCAGGGTACCCACTATATGCTTCGTATGAAAAAACTACAATTCCTGAGTTACCCAAGAGCAAAAGTAAGGCATCACAGGGCCACCAAGTGCTACTAGACCACAGCCTTGATAATCTTGGTTTTAGTGGACAAATTTTCCGAGCTAAAGCATACCATTAAATCTCTATGCCAGAAATGTTTTCAAAGCGTTTAAAATCTAGCAATTTTCACAGTATATACAAGCTCAGGAAATCTCCTGTCAGGCAGATAGACATAACAAACATTTGGTCATCCCTCAATGCTCCCATAAAAAAATTCATTTTGGCCCTGCTGCAAGTTTGGTTTTACTCAACTTTGAGCAAAGCACTATCCAGCAGCATTGTGCTTTAACTGGCTCAGCTTATCTACATAAGGCTGTGTAAGGTGTTAAGGGGTAAATGTCTAAAGGAACTGTGGAGCTGCATCTGTGGGAGAGTATAAAAAGACAATTTTATTTTATCAACAAGTTGACAAAAGTAATTTGGCCATTGTAAAAAGTTTCAAAGCTGAGGTTTTGAGTGTTCCATCTTCATCAGAGCGAATGGACGAAAGTGCTAGCACTCAAAGGGCAAGCTTTAAGACTATTCACTGTGACCTACAGTGGAATCCCTATTTCTTGAACCTCCAGGGGAAATGCAAATTGGTTCGAGAAATCGGGGGTGAAATTACAAGTGAAGCAAATCCAAGGGAAACAAGGTTTGGTTCGAGATATTGGGAGGTTCAAGAAACGAGGGTTCAAGAAATTGGGATTCCACTGTATTTACATCATCAGTTCAGTTGATAAAACCAAAATTAATTTCCTGTGCTAGGTAAACACATGTTTTTTCACAATGATCATTAAGCTGTGAGTTGCTGAGACTGGTAATAAAGCAAATTTTGGCTAGTCTGATTCTTCACTTGCAATTAACTCTAGTATTGTCACACTTTCCATTTTCTCTTATAAGCATTGGATTCTGTTATCCTTCCTCATACAAGCTCACAACAAAAAACATGGCTTCCCAGTGCTCACACACTGTGATTCGTGACATTACCAAGGTTTCCTTCATTTCAAAAAAGAATGATTAAATGAAGCCTACAGGAAAATGCACACAGTGCTGAACTACAACAGACACCTCTTGAAGCAAAGGATATTGGTTGACCTAGCGTTAGTGATTAACTTTTAACATTTTACACTGGGCGCTTTTAGTTTGGAGGAATGTGTGCAGCGTGGTGGAGTTTCAAGACAGAACTAAGTTGTTTATCAAGGATACCTTATTTTGAGTAATGTGCTGATACCTTGTTCAAAGAGCAATATTTTCATGGCTCTGCGTGAACCATAAATGAAGGTTATTGTATGATGTAGTTTTGCTCACTTTCATAGTGGATTGAACAAGTGCGCATTCGAAGTAAACAGAATGTGACGATGTTGTTTCTGCAGCTGTTCTGAGGTTTGTTCTCGTGCAAATTTACATCATAATCTTGTCATCTTTGATTCGCGATCGCCCGCTACAGCATTTGTTGACGTGTAACTACGCGTGTGTTAAGCGCTCTCTTAGGCCTGAATTGTCCTTTATTATTGTCCTCTGGAGCCTTCGAAGGTAATGAGTTCCCTCACACCCTATGGCAGTGAACCTTGAAGATGTTTATTTAAGTATTGGTTTGTAACAACGATTATGCTCATCATTCACGCAAATATCAAAGATCACTTGGAGCGAGTCCTTGTAAAACTCAAAGACTTGATAAAAGGGTTCGTTAGATATAGATTAACTGAGGGAGAAGGACACAAATAAATGCACAGTCAATTAATTTTCATGATTATGGTGTTTTGCATGAATTCGCCACATCCTGCCACAAACGAATACGCAAAGTAGCTGGGGCGTCACACATTCGGTTACAGCGGTCAAAACAATGTTTTCATCCTTGCTAATGTAAAAATTAATCCGACTGGAACTACGTCTTGATGGTGAAATATACATTTATGTGATTGAAACTCTAATGTTAGCTAATTATCTCATAAATGACCTTTGCGCTGTATGTGATAAACTGGACTAGATTCGAGCGTCTTGTAAATGCTTTACTTCTGCTCGAAATAGCTTATCGAATAGTGCTTTCGCGACAGGCTTCCTGATTTGCACCAGTATTATTGAAAGCTACATGATAATTGAATAAAGTACCAGTAAATGAATCGGAGAAAGTGATTAAAAATGAGAAATATTTTCGAATGTAATAATTCATACCTCGAAGATCACTGTGGACATCAAATACCGCAATATGGTGAAAGCCACGCCAAGAACAAGACAAAGTAGTATATCTTCGACTGAAATGAAGCCAAAGCTTGAGATTTCATTGAAAAAATCCTTAATAAATGTTTTTTTCGGGCCTCTTTCCGCCCATTCAATCTGAGAATGATGCCATATTTTGTTGAAAACCTCCAAGTATCCAACGTCCATATTTCACGAGGCAGGCAAAGTGCACAATAAGGTTCAGAACGTCACAAGTGTGGGGGAGGAGGCGAGGAGCAGGATGTTGCAGTCTCACTTGGTATCACCCCCTAGGGTTATATAATGGTGATTAAACTGGGTGGAGTTATCTGAATTCAAAATCAAACGAGCGTCCGGCGCAAGTTAGACTTAAAATCAAAAGTATGATTTCAGACCAAGATTGCACGCCACGAAGATCAATAACCACGTTATTACATCCACTTTGAAATCGCGAAAATTGTTCGAGCGTTAGCCCTTCGTCGGAGCTCCGATGAAGGGCTAACGCTCGAAACGTCAGCTTTTGTAATCGTTACGGTGGCCAATTTGCCATTTTAACTTTTTTGATATATCCAAATCATTTTTTTAAATGTCTTTGAGACAAATTTTACAAAATCCGCTTCTTGATGACATCTCTTATTTATTTATTTTTTTGTCTTTCTCTTTCCTGAAATTTGATTGGTTTTTTTAACCAGGCCTTATTTGTTCGCTTTTAGTGTTGCCACTTAGAGCAAAAATAGTGCAATTTGTGAATAAGTCCCACTGCCGAGAGCCGATCAGAATGCCAAAGTCATCATTGATTAAAAAAAGAAATACAATGACATCAAGAAATAACTCAGGGGGTCATGCTGGGATGTAAAAGAAAAAAAAAAAAAAACAAACAACAACAAAATACCATGATATTCAGCAGCAACTCTGGGGGTCATACTGGGGTTTGCTTTCAGTTGCATCATTCGATCATCCCATGAGAGGAAGTCGAATGAACGTGAGACTCACAGGACGGAAAAGGTACTTTTTTTTTTTCCCAAGGAAACAAATGGTTATTTCTTTTGATTTCACTCGTAGTGTTCACCATAGATATCAAAACTTTTGAACGAAAAGAACAGGTCAAGTGTTCCCCGAGAGAATATATCTCATGAATAAATTAATAATGAAACTGAGGGGAGAGCAAGAGTTTTGTTTTGATGGATGTCAGAGCTTCTGTGAAAAATCTTTCCCTGACACGCAGATCATATGGTTTATTACTAGTATCTATCTTACCAAAGGGCTTTAAAACAAAGTGTTTGAAAACATTTAAATTGGGTTGAAAATCTATGAAAATCCTCAAAAGAATCTGTGGCGGTTTTGAGTTGACCACCCAATATTCACGGTGGAAAAGTGGTTGCTAAGCTTTTGCTCCAAAAATGAAAATTTCGCCAGTCGCAGTATGACTGTTCTAGGGGGCAAATTTAGAGGGTCTAAAAGCTTTGCTTAATTTTCATCATTTGTTATGGCAATTGATCATCGTCAACTACCTTCTGTATAGAGGTAAAAAGGAAGATATTATACCTGCATTTATTTACTGTAAAATGAATATGAAAATTTCTCAAGCTACATCAGATCATTGTCGTTGTGGATCATTAATTCAGCTGAGGAAAAAGACTGATCGGAAAAATGCAAATGTCGTTGCCAGGCCTATCCAGATTCTGCTCGGCAACTTTTCAGCAACTTTTAGGATTTTGAGCAACTTTTTTGTCAGAGAGCAACTTCTGGCAACTTTTGGCAACTTTTTAGGAAACTAGCACTTTTTTGGTAACTTTGGGCTATTTAGTTTTTAGCTTATTTTGAACCAAAATGCTGAACAACCCCCCCCCCCTCCCCCACGACAAGAAAAAAGC